>NW_016829908.1:881576-1026793 GCF_001698545.2 Rhinopithecus bieti
TATGAGTGAGAACATGCGGTGTTTGGTTTTCTGTTCTTGTGATAGTTTGCTAAGAATGATGGTTTCCAGCTGCATCCATGTCCCTACAAAGGACGCAAACTCATCCTTTTTTATGGCTGCATAGTATTCCATGGTGTATATGTGCCACATTTTCTTAGAGACGGGGTTTCACCGTATTAGCCAGGATGGTCTCAATCTCCTGACCTTGTGATCCGCCCGTCTCGGCCTCCCAAAGTGCTGGGATTACAGGCTTGAGCCACCGCGCCCGGCCTTCTCTCAGATTTTAACCTAGTTGGAGGGTGGTTCTATATTTAGTCCTGGGCTTCTCCAATTTTTTATAAACCGCTATTACCTAGGGGCAACCTTTGTCTATGCAGGTGATGCACTCACTTTTAGAAGGTATATTTTTGCCCTTTTCTGGGCTCCGACTGCCTCCAAAATTAAATCCCCGAATTATCCCTGGATCATGCTCCACTGCCATGTATAGCAATAGAAAAGAGAAGTTTTCAGTGACTTGAATCGTGTTTGGTACACTCTCACTTGTTTATTTATATGTCCCCTTGAAACACCATTGCGTAATTCCTTGAGGTCAGAAATCATGCCCCCTCTGAGGAACATGGTGGCAGCTTAATGATAGGTCTTCTCAGTTCTCTTCTTAGAAAATACACAAAGCAATAAGAACAGAGGCGAAAAAACCCCACACGCTATTTTTCAGTGAAATTAAGAGACAGAGAAAAGCTGTAAACTTCAAATTGCCTGTAAGCAGTGGGTGAGAAATTGTTGTGGGGAAGGACAAGGAATGTGGAAACGGTGTAGCAATAGCAGAGCTAAGAAGCTTTCCCGCAAATTAGTTGGTGGAGCACAGCAGGTTTTGAGGATAGTGAAACTGTTCTGTACAATACAGTGATGATGGACACATGTCTTTTTATATTTGTCAAAACCCATAGCATGTACCAAAAAAAAGAGTGAGCCCTAATGTAAACTACAGACTGCAGTTAATGATAATGTATCAATATTGGTTTATCCATTGTACCAAATTTACCTTACTAGTGCAAGATGTTAATAACAGGAGAAAGTATGTGTGAGGGTAGGATGCAGGGGTATGTGAGAGCTCTGTGCACTTGGATCCCTTTTTCTGTAAACTCAAGCTGCCAGAATAATTAAGTATTGATTTTAAACCTCCTTATATTGTCAGTTCTGTCATCTTAGGAGTTTGAGGTAGGAAATACACATTAGTGGGAAAATAAATCTCTATGCTATTTCCTTCTACTTATAGAAACTGAAGGAAAGATTAATATCTCACAGTCTCTGCTAGTTCCTTTGAGACACCACATGAATGGCTGTCTGCTCAGCATAGCACATTGGTGTGTCTCTGGATATGCCAAAGAAGGCTCAGTGCCAGTTAGGGAGTAGAGGGAGAAACTTCTGCAAATAAAGTGAGGAGATTCCTCAAATTGGTTTGAAAGTACAGCAGAAGCATAGATTTGAAGCCAGAGTAACCATGAAAGCATAAGCCCTGGAATTATGCAGAAATTTTAGTCAGAGCACTGAACTTCCATTGGATGAGGGGTCCAGCTCAGCACAGTTTAAATCAGTCTCAGAGGGCAGGATGATTTCAGCTTACATCTGCATTACAGATTTCAAAGATATTTGGTTTCCAAATTAAACTCTTCCCTCTCTTTAGTCAATGTCTTATCTTCACGTGTCTGTGGGTCAGTGGGATGCAGCTTTGTTTAGCTACACTGTAAGTAGATAACCATTGAGAGAACTTACACATGACACAAAGCAGTAGTATGAACAGTGGGAAGAAAGCAATTATTGAATTAACCCTTTGCCAGGAAGTATATAGTATAGTGGGTCTATGCCATCTGTCTGTCTATCTATCTATCTATCTATCTATCTATCTATCTATCTATCCATCTATCAATCATCTATCTATCTATCTATCTATCTATCTATCTATCTAATATATCCATTCATCTATCTATATCTACATATATGTATTTCATATCATTTGTTCCTCATAAACAATCCATTTCAAAGGTTAAGAGACTGATGCTCAGAGAGGTCATTATGAAGCTAGAAAGTTCCAATTCAGGTTCAGTTGACACCACAGTGTAATTTTAACGTTGAGTACAATGAAAGATTTGTTAAGTTTCTTTCACTTCGAACTTCATTTTGTGATTTAAGAACATGTTCGCCCATTTGCATGGACAGACTATCTTCTTAGTGCAACAGCTAAAGGTTTCATGGTGGTTCTGATAGGCCTAAGCTGGGAAATAAAAATAATTCTGAGATTTGAACTGCAGATGAACTTCACATATTTTTAGCAGGCCTTTCTAGGTATTTAGTAGAGCCTATTACTGTTTTGATTAAGATTGGAATTTCAATTGCATTTTGAATCTTCAAAAAGGATTTCCATAATTTTCTCCTATTCTTCTCCTCCTCCCAGCATCACCCATCCCTAGCTCCCTGACTTCTGCACAATAATTCTTTGAGGTAGAGGCCATGAGCTTCTTGACCAGGGTCATACACCCATTAGAGACTGCGGCATCAGCAGCCTCAGATTTGTTTTGGATGTAGCAGTGTAAGTATAGGCTCCGGTTGAAAGGAGGTTGTAAATAAAAGTGATAGCCTGTAATTTCCTTATATCTTTTGTTTTGTAATTTGCAAGTAGATTACTTGAGCTGGCAGTAGAACTCTCCAGATCTATCCCTTTGAGAAAGAATCACAGTTTATCTGCTTTTTTTTAAACTTGAAGGGTAGCTGTACCCTTCTTAATGATTACATGAATTTTTTCAACTGTGCTGTTTATGGCAAATCCTATCTGGTATATTACCTTAGCAATAATAGTAATGTGACTTAATTAGTCTTTACACTTAAAAAAGAGATAATTTGTGCATTTCATTAGCATATAAAAATAGGCATTAGCTTGTAGTGTTGAAGGATGCAGAAGTTTAATCAAAGTCTCTGTATAGAGGAAGAGCCCTGTTCTGAAAGTTATAAGATGGCTATACACACGCACTCACAGATACACACACACACACGTCAGTCCTAGGTTAAAACAAATTAAGCAGTTTCCTATATCAGATCTTGCTAGATGTGAGAACACGCCTCTCTTCTAATATGGAAATGCTGAATTTTTTTATTGTTGTCTGTGGACATGTGATATTTCATTCACATGAACATAATTTTGGTAAGCTTTACCATATAAGTGAAACTGAATTTTCAATTGTTTTAAAGGAGAGATATTGTATTTTAGGATTTTCACCTGCATGATTCACAAAGTGGACATTATCAAGTGTCTATTTAGAATAAATAAACAAACAATTATTTATCTAGATAAAGTATAAATGCTTTTCACAGAACTGGATCTCTCTTATGAATGTGCCTCCCCCGTCATTGTTTGGGCCAATCATACACCACTGGAATGTGGGGATTTCAGTTTGTCATTTCCCTGATTTCCCTGACACATCACTCACTCCAGAGATGCTGGTTTACCACACCTGTTGGAACTTTGTAACTAAAGTATAAGAGGGGTTTTATAGGTATGTTAAATCAAGTGAAAGAAAGTTGTTCATAGTTAGTAGCTAATGATCGACAGTAAAAATATGGCCATTAGAAAAAAATGTTCAGAAAGAAGCAAACATGAGAAGAGCATAAAATGCAATAAGACAAGTAAAAGAAATAAAAGATATATAGATTGGAAAGGAAGAAATTAAACTATCTTTGCAGATGACATAATTTTTTATATACAAAATCTCAAATAATTGACCAAAAAACCCCAGAATGAATTAGCAATTATAACAAAGCTGCAGGATACAAGGTTAATCTACAAAAATCAATTGCTTTCCTACATGCCAACAATGAACAATTATAATTGGAAATTAAAAACACAACACGATTTATATTAGTACCAAAAAATAAAATGCTTAGGAAGTTACTTAAATACTTGGGTATAAACCTAACAAATATGAATATTTATGAAGAAAACAATAAAACTTTGATGAAAGAAATCAAAGAAGATCTAAATAAATAAAGAAATATTCCATATTCATGGATAGAAAGGCAATATTATCAAGATGTCATTCTTCACAACACAGCAAGTTGTTTTGTGAATATTGGCAAATGGATTCCAAAGCTTATATGAAGAGTCAAAAGACCCAGAGTAGCCAACACATTATTGAAAAAGAAGAACAAAGTTGGAGCATTGACACTACTCAACTTCAAGACTTACCATAAGGCTACAGTAATCAAGACAGTGGGGTACTGGAAAAATAACAGGCAAATAGATCAATAAAACTGAATAGAGAGCACAGGAATAGATCTACAGAGATACAGTCAACTGATCTTTGACAAAATAGCAAAGGCAATTCAATGGAGAAGGGGTGGTCTTTTCAACATATGGTGTTGAAATAACTGGATATCCACATGTAAAAAAAAAAAGTCTAGACACAGATCTTACACCCTTCACAAAAATTAACTGAAAATGGATCATAGACCTAAACGTAAAACACAAAACTCTACCATTTCTAGAAGACAACATCAGAGAAGTCCTAGGTTATACCTTAGGTTTGGCAATAAGTGTTTAGATACAACACCAAAAGTATAATCCATGAAAGAAAAAATTGGTGAGTAGAACTTCATTAAAATTAGAAACTTCTGTCTCTGAAAGATACTGTTTAAAATTGGAAAACATGCCACAAAAATTTGCAAAATGCATAACTGATAAAGGACTTATATCCAAAATATACATAGAATGCTTAAAACTCAATAAGAAAATGAACAACTGAATTTAAAAATGGGACAAAGATGTGCAGAATTCAAGTTACCAATGTAACATTGGCCAGGGGGCCCAGCAACCTCCACCTGTACTCATTGCAGTCATATTTAACCACTGACATTGTGACTTTGCTTTGTGACTTTTCCTCTTCTGGGTACCGAGATGCTATAAAGCCAACTGATAAAGATGCATCACATGGCATAGGCTGATGCCACTACCTGATTTGTTTACTTGGAATCTGAGCCATTTAAAGACCAATAAACTTCCTTTAAAAAATGGGCAAGAGATCTTCTAAACAGACACCTCAGCAAAGAGGATATATAGACACCAAATTAACATATGAAACAATGCTGAACATCATATGTCATATGTCATTAAGGAATTATAAATTAAAACAACAATGAGATACCACTACACACCTATTAGAATGAGGAAAGTCCAAAACACCAACAACACCAAACGCTAGTGAGGATGTGGAGAGAAAGGAACTCTCATTCATGCAAAATGAAACAGCAATTTTGGAAGACAGTTTGGCAGTTTCTTACAAAACTAATATACTCTTACCATACAATGCAGAATGGAATACTTCCTTGGCATTTTTCCAAATGAATTGAAAACTTATGTGCACACAAAAACCAGCACATGTGTTTATAGCAGCCATATTCATAATCGCCAACACTTGGAAGCAACCTAGATGCTTTTAATAGGTGAATGGATAAACAATCTGTGATACCTTCATACAACAGAATATTATTCAGTACTAAAAAGAAGCCAAGAAAAGAAATGAATGAATCTTAATTGCATGTTGCTAGCGTTAAAAGCCAATCTGAAAAATGCTGCACATTGTATGACTCCAACTATATAACATTCTGGAAAAAGCAAAACTATAGAGAATATAAAAAGATTAATGGTTGCCAGGGTTTGGGTTTGGGATACAGAGGGAGGAATGAATAAGTGGAGCATAGAGGTTTTTTAGGGCAGTGAAACTATTCCGTATAATACAGTAATGAACACATGTCATACATTTGTCAAAATTCATATAATTGTGTAATGCAAAAGTGAACCCTAATATTAACATGGACTTCAGTTAATAATAATATATCAATATTGGTTCATCAATTATAATAAATTTACCACACTAATGCAAAATGTAGTAATAGGGAAACTGTGTGTGGGGAGGAGGGTAGAGGGAGTAAATGAGAACTCTGTATTTTATACTCAATTTTTCTGTAAACCTAAAATTTCTCAAAAAAGAAAGTTTATTAATTAAAAAAATTGAATCAAGGGTTATGCATGACAATAGCAGGTAATTTGGGAATGAATACGATTTGCTTGACTCATTAGAGCCCAACTAGCTCTGAAACTCTCTTAGAAACCAAAACACATTGGGTTTCCAAAGCTTACTGCAAATGAGAACTTTGCATACTTGGAGAAAGTTTGACTAGAAAAGTCTTACTGGGGAAGATAGAGTGTCTGTAGAAGTGATCAAATTGGCTGACAGTAGCTCCTCTTTCCTCATGGCCTTAATTGGTTGAGGTGGCTACCACTTGTGAAAGGAAGCTGACTGGCTGCCACCCACAACCACCTCACCCTTAGTGGTTCATATAGTTTCTTTCATAAGTCTGGAGAGAACCTTTATCCCACAGGTGTCACAATGCTTTGGGGTTCCTTTGAAGTTGCTCTTGGTCTTTCAGATTTTTCAAAATCCAGTACAAGTTTCCCCAGAACTAGGTCAGAGCATATCAAGATGACTCAAGCCAAAGTTGCTCCCAAGAGTCCCCATCTCCTTGGAAAATCAACCACAGTCCCAGCAAGCTCTTGGTTCTCTATCCACTCCTCCCATCACCCATTCTTAGGTTGAATGTGTGCCTCCCATCCCTCTGTCCTTCAAATTTATCCCACAGTTTTAATTCCTGGGCCCCAAATATTGGTTAAAAAATATCATTCATCTTCTACAAAGAGAAAAAGAAAAGCATTTTAAAATGTGTCCTCCTTACTGTTTCTTGCAAAAAGCCCTAATGTTTCTCAGTGACTCTGGTCACTCTTGTGGAGATAGATAGGTCTTTTCCTCAGACCGTTTCATCTCATATGAAATAACCGATGCCACATTTATCTCTTTAGCCTTCTATTCTATGAAAAGAGGTCTTTTCTAGTAGCAGCAAGGGATATTTTGGTGAAGTTGCTTTTGGCCACTGAACACAATGATTCAGGATGTTTCTGGGTTTTTAAAAAAATACCCTATTATGGATTTATTATCCATTAATTAGCTTACACTCTGAACTTAACCATAATGTGGCTTCCATTATGCAATTATAAAACTCATTTCAACAATACAAATGAAGTGTGGCGGCCTCTTCTCATCTTGATGGACTCAGTAGGCTCTCCCAAGTGTATCAAGTTAGAGCTATTTTTCTATTTTCCTGTTTTGCTATTTTCTGATCTCTAAACCCTGCCTACTGGTCCACAGGTTAAATTCAGAGTGATCTATAGAAACATGGCCCAGTTTCCTACAAGCGTAGTTGAGATTTGGGGCAGATTTCCCAAGGACTGGGAACCAAAGTGTAAAATCTTGTGTTTGTAAAATCAAATTTTGCAATTTGAAATTCGAATAGGCCTACAAAACCATGAAAATATAAGGGTGTAGAGTGACTTTCATGTGGCTCACAGGTAGAAACAAATGGTGAAGTGAAGGAGAACCCTCAAATAAACATTTTTTTAATGAGAGAGAGAAAATGTTATGAGATGAAACATAATGTGGTGTTGAATGAAATCTCCAAATGGAAAAGGGAGGAGAGGAGCAGAGAGGTTCTAGGGAGACAAGCCAAGATTGTGAGGCTGTGAGGGACTGGGAACCAGCCACAAGTTCAGGCCACAGAAGAGAATGGAAGGGGTACTAAGTACTCCACAACTTGGGCCAGCTTCTACATCAACCACTTGGCTTCGACTCTGTGTAAAAAAACCTAGACATCATGACTATATAACCTGAGAGAATCTCCATATCTAGGTGTATGGATTCTAGATTTTTATTTCAAAATAATCTTGGGCACTTACTGCCTGATACAGGGCTCCTTCTCTTACCTCACCACTCTGACCCCTGGACCCAGGCTACTACAGCTGCCTCATGCCATATACAACCTATGTTTGCCTCTGTTTAGGAGGATGCCAAAGACCATTAGGACCTAAATAAGGTTTTCTTATTAACTAGTTAAACAATTTGAAATAAAGAAACATTGGAGGGAAATCTGAAGCTTTTGTGTTGGGGAAGGACTGCTTCATTTCTGTGCTTCTCTGGACCCTCTCCTCTGAGATGGGAGAGGTGATCCTGAGTCCCATGTTTGTTTGGATTGTGAAGCCCCAGGGGCTTCTGTTGAACAGACTGTTCTTGTCTAAGGCAGGACTGCTGAGAGTGCAAAGTTCAGCCTTAAAAATAACATCTCTATCTCTCAACTGGGCAAAGGGCCTTGCACATTGGAATGAGACAAAAGGTAACCATGGGATTTTGAACTTGAGAAAAGAGAGGGGATTGTGGGTTCTGGGAAGCTGCTTTTTTAGGGCTTTTTTTTTTTTTAAAGGGGAATAGTTGACAGTTTATAAATTGGCCAACTTGCTAGCAGACGATCAGTTATTATTGTCACTTGTAGATAGCGTCTGGCAAAATAGAGAGCTAGTAAGAACTAATGATTGCCAGGGACTCTGGAACCACCCTGGTGTCTCTCCTTCAATTTCTTTTCATTTCCTATCAGGACAAATTCATTTGATTTGTCCTGATAAAACAGAGAGGTTTATTTAATAAATGTTCACTGAGCGTTTTTCATGTGAATGTGCATACTGGGCAGTAGAGAAATGATGAAACTGTACATTATACATTTCATGCCCTCAAGGAGTTTTTAGAGTAGTAGAGAGACTGAGACAAGATTAGATAAGGGTTCTATAAACTGGTAAATAAGAAACACTCTGGGAATGAGTAGGAAATGTAGTCATTTCTGGTTGGATTCATCCTGGTGTCGGGGACAGAACAGAAGTGGCATTAACAGTGTTTCTCCAGTGCTGACAGTGTGATGATGAGCATGCATTTGTGATCTTATGCAATACTCACAGCATTCTTGAGAATGTAGTACACATTCTTAGATTCATTTTACAGGTTAGGAAATTGAGGCTCAGAAAAGTTAAGGAACTTATCTGAGATCAAGTAATTAGTAAATGGTAGAGTTGGGACTCTAAACCAGTTATCTGACTTCTTCACTTTTTTTCCCTATCCCACATTGCCTAAAGTATTAGGGACAAAAGATAATTCTAGACAAAATGACCATTGTTCATAGGTGGAGATAGAATAAGGTTCTTTCTTTTGCAGGTCAAGGAAAAACATGAAGAAAGTCCTGAAGCAGGACAATTTATTCTCACTTTTTGGCTATGTGATCTTTTCAAAGCACTGTTTCCATGAGGCAGATTCATCAAATGATTGGATATATTGTACCATGTGGACAATTTAGGAGCAATGTAGGGCTTAAATAGAAATTCCACTGATTAATTATAAACATGGAGAGGACTTCTGCTTGGTACAGTCACCTGAAAGCCAAATCCCATTTCTGGCTCTGCCATTGACTTCCTGCAGTTCCAAGGCTCTAGGAACAGCGACTGTCCTCATGTGTCTCGACTACCTTCCTCTTTGTAGCCATCTAGGTACCAAATAAAAGGTTTGTTTTTTTGTTTTTGTAAAGAAATCTTGTTGAATTGTCTCCGTATTGTTGCTCTGTTCAGACTCCAGGGACACAGAGTTTCTGGGCAGTCTGGAGCCTCTCCAGGAATGCTAATCTTCTCTGAAGGGGGCTGCTCTGAAGAGGTGAAATGCTTGCCTTTCAAAAATACATCCTTAGGGAGGCTATCAGCTGCTACATTTTTGCACAGTCAGGGAAATTTTATCTTCTGGTAAGGGATTTGAGAACAGTTGGCTGTGGTTGCCTAAAAGACTCCACAAGGACAAATGTCCAGAGCACAGTCACCCCATTACCCAGAGGCCAAGGTCTCTTTGTTTATACCCCTTGTAGCTTTTCCTGCATTCCTATCCTGTCTGTTCCAATCTTATACCCTGTTCTGAGTCTGGAGAGAGTCACAGTCATTGGAAGTGACTCCTATAAGAAGCCGATATGTGGTATAACTTTTTCCTTCATTCATTAATTTGTTAGTTTGTTCATTCATTCATTGTAGTAGAATTTTCTATTGTTGAGAAACACTTGTTACATAACATCAATGTTTTCCTGACTATGAGTCATAAAGAAGATGCTGACTTCCTTTGTTTTGTTCCTATAAAGATATATGAAAATAGGGTTTCTAAAAACTTAAGTACTTTGACAAATGGCATTTTTTACCCCCTTTCCCCAATCAAATAGTTGGAATCCATTTACTGTGGAAACTTTTGACACTAAAGGTGAACCAGTTTTAATTTTAATTCTTCCCTCAAGACCAGTGAAAGATCAAAGAAGAATTTAGAGAATTTAAACAAGTGGACAACCAATGGTTCATGTCCATGTGTGCAGCTGGAATCCACCTCTATCCAGTATCAACTAGGAATGGAGTCTCCTTCTGGCAAATTCACTCTTCTGAAGGCTCTGGATTGGTCTAGTTTGGGTTGTAGGTGGGTCCGAAGACACGCGTCATCTGAGATGTCTTTCTCAGTCTCTATGTCTCCATCAATCAAATGATAGCATCATGTAGTGTTTGTAGATTAATAAAAGTTTTGTTCCTTATTTTGTCCCTAATCCTACCTCAAATGGATTAGGATATAAGATATACTAGGTGTAATAAAGACTGTGAAGAGGGTTTATCAAGAACTTCATTACCAATGATGTATCATGTAGAAAGACAGCATCCCCTGAAGGGGATAAGGGAGATTTTATACTCATGTATCAAACCAAATGTCAGCCAGAATACCAGCATGAAACAGGAATGACTCAGTGCAGTGAGCAGGTCCCAGACAAATGCGTAAAATAGCTGCAGTTGCCTTTTGATATCTCCCATGCTCCTTGTTTCTGCCTTTCCCTCGTTCCAACTTTAACAGTACTGTCACTAGCCCATACTCATGTCTCTCTCTCTCTCTCTTTCTATGTCTCTCTTTTTCTTTATCAAATCTCCAGTATCCAGACATGATCTGAAATTTATTCCCTCTAGGGAGTAGAAGTGACTCAATTTGGTGTTTCACTCATGGGACATTGAATGTAATAAAAAAAGGATGGAGGTCTAAATATGGACTTTCATACAGGTGGGAGCTGAGTGGAAGGTTCTTAAGGGATGAGAGCTTTGTGGAGACACTGGAGTCAAGTGATATAGGTGATTTAATTTACCCTGTTTGACTTTTCAGCAGCATGTAACATATTGATAATCCCCTGTTTTGAAGGCAAATTTTATTATCTTTAAAAATTATGTTTGTTTATTTATTTATTTTGGAGATGGGGTCTCTCTCTGTTGCCCAGGCTGGAGTGCAGTGGCTTGATCATGGCTCACTGCAGCCTTGACCTCCTGGGCCCAAGTGATTCTCCTACCTCAGCCTCCAGAGTAGCTGGGGCTACAGGCGCACACCACCGTGCCTGGCTAATTTATTTATTTTGTAGGAATGGATCTCATTATGTTACCTGGGAGAATTATTATTATTTTTGTATACAGAAAACTCAACAGTGTACGATTAACCCAGTTTAGTAGCAAGTGTTCCAGCTCTTGCCTTTTCCTGCTTGGCAATGTGAGC
This sequence comes from Rhinopithecus bieti, assembly GCF_001698545.2. Classification (NCBI taxonomy): domain Eukaryota; kingdom Metazoa; phylum Chordata; class Mammalia; order Primates; family Cercopithecidae; genus Rhinopithecus; species Rhinopithecus bieti. Next base: position 893,096 of record NW_016829908.1, read on the forward strand.
CACAGATTTAGGACCCAGGACATTACCTGTACTGTCTCATCATACCTGTCATTGTCATTGGTCCTGATAGCTTCCATCAACTTCATCAAAGCTCCTCTGTCTTCCCAGTTAAACTATATGAAGGCGACAGTGGTGCAGGTCTTCCTGTGGACTAGACGTCCCAGTCTTGCCTTCCCATTGATAAGGCAGTAAGGGACCCATATTTTACAACACAGGGCAGGCAGAAAGACAGCCAGCTTGATGGGATCCTCATCATGTTCAATCACCACAATTTGAGACTTCTTGTTCTCTACCATGGTGGTGACAGTGTTAAAACTGCTTGAAGGACAGGTGGTCTCTTAATGGGGAGAGACCCTTTGCTGTCAGCTCTCTTCTCAGCCCAGCCAACAGTCTCTGCTTCTTCCCTTGCTTTGTCTCTGAACTGCACTTGTGGGTCAGCTTAAGCAGTTGAGTAACTGGCAGTCCAAGGCCTGAGTGAACTGGTTAATGGCAGAAGGAACTTTCGGCTACTCATGGAGGATAGCCCTTTGCTGCTGCAACGGCATGTAGCGGGGCCACTTAACAAAGCAGGTGAGGTCCCTTTTGGGTGGGATATCCTGTCCAATGCCAAAATTCTTAGGTCTTTTCTCAAACAGGGACTTCCCATCTTCTTGGCTTCCTGCTTCTTCATGACAGCAGGGGTCGGGGCCACTTTCTTCCCTTTAGCCTCCTTTCCTTTCAGCACCTTAGGCGGTTGGAGGACAGACCGACAACTCCCTTTTTTAAGAAGCCCTCTCCTGTCTTGGATGTTCTGTCATCATCCTTTCCTGCTCCCTCCATTTCACTGTCCAAAGTGTCTCAGATCCCTTTGTTCTTCTCTAAACAAACTTTAAATATTGCTGTTCCTAAGGGATTATTCTCAGGCCCTCTTTATTTCTTTCTCTAAACTCTCCCCCTAGGTTGCCTTGTCTATTAACAAGGATTTAAATACCATTTTTATGCAGATGACTTCCAAATTTTTATATCCATTCCTCTGAGCTCCAGATTTAACCAAAAGTTTACTTGACATGTCCAAGTTAAAACAGCTGAGTCAAAATCCTTGATTTTTTTTTTTACCCCTACAACTAATTTCATGTCTCTAGCAGTCTTGCTCAGCTTAATAAACGTCAGTACCATCCACCTGGTTTGTTATTAAGAGCCATCTTTCATTCCTCTTTTTTCCTTATCAGCTATATCCACTGCATCATTGATATGATTTGGCTGTGTCCCCACCCAAATCTCATCTAGAAATGTAGCTTCCATAATTCCCACATGTTGTGGGAGGGACTGAGTGGGGGATAATTGAATCATAGGGGTGAATTCCCCCATACTATTCCTGTGGTAGTGAATAAGTCTCATGAGATCTGATGGTTTTATGAGTGGTTTCCCCTTCCACTTGACTTTCATTCTCACTTGCCTGCTACCGTGTAAGATGTGCCTTTGCTCCTCCTTTGCCTTCTGCCATGATTGTGAGGCCTCCCCAGCCATGTTGAACTGTGAGTCCATAAACCTCTTTTTCTTTATAAAATACCCAGTCTCAGGTATTTTTTCATAGCAGTATGAAAATGAACTAATACAATAATCAAGTCCTGAATTCTACTACCAAAGTACATCTGAAATCCTGCAGCTTTTCTCTATCTCCATTGCCGTGATCCTAATTTATGCCACTATTTGTTTCTCCCCTAGAGTTCTGCAATAGCTGCCTTCGTTATTATATCAAATAAGATTACATAAAAAGCAAAAGTGTAGTAGTTTAGAGTGAATACTCTGGAGTGTACAACCTAGGTTTGAATCCTGGCTCTGCCTATTACTAAAAATGTGAATTTAAGCAAGTTACTTAAGTTTTCTGTGCTGCAATTGCTTCAGCTACAAAATGATGAGAATAATAGCACCTGCCTTAATATTAAGTGCATTTTTTTATTTGATTAATTTAGTTTTTTAAATGGGAAGAATTGTGCCTAACATAGAAAACTCTTATTAATATGTAAATAGAATCATGTTATTCAGTTCTTAAAACCCTTTAGTGGCTTCTCATGTGCTTGATATAAAATGCAAGCTTCAAATCAGAGCATCTAGGTCCCATGTGACCTGGCCCTGCCTCCACCCTGACCTCAACTCTGTTCACTCTCCCTCTCTCATTGTACTCCAGACACACAAGGCTTCTCTCAGCTTCCCAGACATGCTAAGCTCTTTGCTGTCTCAAGGGCTTCTCTCTTCCTATTCCATCTGCCTAGAACCTCCTCCAATTCCTGATTCCTTTGCCTATTTCAGATTGAGCCTACATAACACATCTTGTTAGCAACTTTCTCTGGCCATATTATTTAAGGTAGGTTGCCTTCTTTTGTATTAGAGCTATTTTGTTTTGTTCATATCACTTACTACGTTATTTAGTAATTTCATTTGTTGTTGTTTTCTGCCATCCTCACCAAAATGCAAGTTCTGTGAATCCAGTGGCATGAATATTGCTCTCATTGTTGGATCAGTGGTACCTAACACAGTGCCTTGCACATAAGTGCTCATAAATATTTAGTGAATGAATGAAATGAACAATTGCTAGGTCAGTATTGACTTTCAGAAGAAACTCAAGTACAAGCCAGAATTCAAGCTCTGCAGGATGTACTAAATAATACACCAACAAGTACTGGCCACCTGACTTGCTTTGCTATTCAGTAAAATAAGAAATACAGTGGATAGTCATCAGCCTAGTAGAGGAGAAAGTTCTGAATATGGAGAAAGAAGTCCTAGGTTCTTTGTCCAGGATCTTATACTAACCATCTTTGTGACCTTGAACAGGCTCAACACATTTCAGAAACTCACTGTCTCATTGGAGAATAAAAGTGGTTGAAATAAGCAACCCCTAAGGTTCCCTCCGGCATAACATTTGTTTTGGATGCAGCGTTTCTCCATAGAGAAGACAAAATCAGCACATAATTTGATTCTCATGTTGGAGATAAATGAATTTTAGGAGAATTAAGAAATCATCCACAGATGCTGGGATAGATTCTCCTTAGAGTATTTTAAATACATGAGAATTTATCCCTTCAGTAATTATTTATTGATCCCTGTATGCTCTCTGGAGCCCACTGTTACCTTGCCTAAAAGCAGCTTCTCTACTTTTTCTTTGTTTGCACAGCTCATGATTCAAGCAATATTTCATTACACACACATACACACACACAGAGACAAACACAGATACACATACGTGTATGCACACATTCATACAAACACACATTTTCTTTAACTCTAAGCTTTTTTTCTTGCCTTGTTTCCCAGAAAATCCTCTCTTCTATCAATTTATTAAGAAAAAGTATTCCCAGTCCTGTTAGTTAAGGATTATTGGGTTATAATTTTATTAAGAAAGGGAAGGCACATTTTCCACAACTTCTGTCCCACTCATCTCCAAAACTCTTGAGTGTGCCCAGGGCCCTGCTAACAACTTCTATAAAAGTGTCTATCCACTTCTTCCTCTCTCATGCATTCAAACACTTTTCACATTTTAAAACAATTTTAAAATATGCTTGACTTAGCTAGTAATTAACATTACTATTATGATATTAAGGTTAATATTCAAATGATATAATTTTTATATATTTTGTGATGTGACTATACAGCGTTTTAGTTACATTTGGGGATAATGGGCTCTCTTAGGTTTGGTAATCCTCCACGCACCATTTCTTATTGTCCAAATTCTACCCGTTCTTCCAGAACCAACTCATGTGCTGCCTCCATCATAAACCTTGCTTTATTTCTTTGTCAGGAAGGAACCTACCCTTCCTTTGAACTCCTGTAGCACTTTATTCATTCATTTGTTTATCTATTCATTTATTCACTCACTCATTCACTATTCATTACTATCTCATTACATAGTAGATAGTAACTATCTACTATGTGTAAATAAAAATCTCTTCTCTCATGGAGTTTATAATTTAATGGAGGAGAGAGACAAAAATGTGTACATATTATGTTAGATAGTGATATGTTAGATGTGTTTCATGAAAACATAAGGCAAGACTGTTATTTTCATGAAAAATAAGGCAGAATAAGGTTATAGGTAGTTTCAACATAAGGGGGTAGCCTCAAGGAGAGATGTTCTTTAATCAGAGACCTGCCAGGAGTGAGGGAGTAGGCTGGAAGACAGGTACAGGGAAAAAAAATTTTAAGTGGAAGGTCAGTATTTTAGTCTATTTGGGCTACTATAACAAAATACTTTAGACTGGATAACTTAAAAACAACAGAAATATCTCACAGTTCTAGATGCTGGGAAGTCCAAGAAAACATTAGCAGATTCAATGTCCAGTGAGGGCCTCCTTTCTGGTTCATAGGTGACTCCTCTTCTCTGTGCCTTCACATGGTAAAAAGGATGAGGTAGTTCTCTGAGGCCTCTTTCATAAAGGCACTAATCCCATTCATGGGGACTCATCCCTCATGACCTAACTGCTTCATAAAGGCCCCACCTCTTTTTAATTTTTTTATGATACTTTAAGTTCTTGGATATATGCGCAGAACGTTTAGTTTTGTTAAATAGGTACACACGCACCATGGTGGTTTGCCGCACTCATTGACCTGTCACCTACATTAGGTATTTCTCCTAATGCTATCCCTTCCTTAGACCCCCACACCATGACAGGCCCTGGTGTGTGATGTTCCCCTCCCTGTGTCCATGTGTTCTCGTTGTTCAATGTCTACTCATGAGTGAGAACATGCAGTGTTTGGTTTTTTCTTCTTGTGTTAGTTTGCTGAGAATGACGGTTTCTAGCTTCATCCATGTTCCTGCAAAGGACGTGAATTCACCCTTTCTTATGAAGGCCCCACCTCTTAATACTATTGCATTGGGGATTCAGTTTCACCATACGAATTTTGGGGGAATACAAACATGCAGGCCATAGCATCTCACTTCCAGGCCCTTAACATTGTATCATTTTCCCATGAAAAATACATTCATTCCATCCCAACAGCTCCCCAAATCTTAACTCATTTCAGCATCAATAGTTCAAGTCCAGAGTCTCATCCAACTATCATTTAAATCAGATATGGGTGAGACTCAAAGGTGTGATTTATCCTAAGGCAAATCCTCCTCCAGCTGTGAGCTTATGAAATCAAACAAGTTAGGTGCTTTCAAAATACAGTGGTAGGACAGGTCTGGGACAGACATTCCCATTGCAAAAGGAAACAATAGGAAATAAAATGGATAATAGGTCCCGACCAAGTTTAAAACTGAAGAGGGCAAATGTTACATCTTAAGGCTTGAAAATAATTTTCTTTGACTGGAATTCCCATCTTCCAGACACACTGGCTGGGGCTGGGTCCTCAAATCTCCAGTAGCACCCATAGCTTTGCTGGGTACAGCCCATGCTGCAGTTGTCATGGGTAGAAGTCTGGTGCCTTTGGTTCTCTCAGGCTGGAGTTGCATACTGGTGGCTTTAACAGTCTATGGTGTTGGAGGATGTCCTGCCCCCATGGCATCGCTAGGCATTGCCCTAATAGGGTCTATCAGTAATAACACACTCCTGTGGCAGGCCATTCTGTGCCTGGGCCCTGCTGCTCTCTGCGACATCCTTCGAAACCTAGGGAGGCAGCCATATTCCCACAGCTTGTTTACTTTGCACACTGCACTTTGTGCTGGGGTTGGCATAGCATGGATGCTACCAAGGTTTATCACCTGCCCTCCAGAAAGGTGGCTATTGTAAACTTCAGTACACCTGGGCCACTGGAGCCATATCTGGGGCAGCCGAGGAGCACTGTGCCAGAATGCAGGGAGCAGAGACTTGTGTGATGTCTTGCAGGCACCCAAGGCCACACTTGGCATCATTGTGTCCTCCAGACCTTGGCACTCTGAACCTGTGATGGAAGGGACATTCTAAATGCCTTTGGGGTTATTCTTTCATTGTCTTGAAGAATAGCACCTGGCTTCCACTGACAGTTACTCATCTCCTTATCAAGGGTCACTTGGCCATACCCTTGGCATCCTCCTTTTTCATTCTTTACAATATGCCTAGGCTGAGAATTTTCCAAATCTTTAAGACCTGCTTCTTATTTTATTATAAATTCTGTCTTTAAATAATTTTTCTTTTCTTGCACTTTACTGTAAGCCATGTCAAGAGAAACTGTGCAGGTTCTTCAACATTTTGCTTAGATATTTCTTTAACCAAATATCCAATTTCATGTTTTGCAAGTTTTACCTTCCACAAAACACTAGAACATGAACACAATTCAGCCAAGCTCTTTGCCACTTTAAAACAAGGATGGCTTTTCCTACCATTTCCAATAGCATGTTCTTCATTTCCATCTGAAACTTCATCAGAGTGGGCTTTACTGAATCTCCATGTTTCTAACAACATTCTGTTTATGACCACTTATATGCTATTTAAGAAGATTGAGGCTTTCTCTACAGAACTTTTCTTTTTCTGAGTCCTCACTTGAGTCACCCTTAATGTTTTGTTCATGGCAATGTAGGCTTTTTCTATCATGCACCTCCAAACTTTTCATCCTCTACCCTATTCTAAATCCACTTCAACATTTTTAGGTATTCATTATAGCAGCACCCCACTCTTGGTACCAATTTCTGTCTTAGTCCATTTGGGCTGCTGTAATAAAATATCTTACACTGGGTAACAAATAAAATAAATTTATTTTGCACAGTTCTAGAGGTGGAAAAGTTCAAGATCAAGGCACCAGTAGATTCTGTGTCTGGGCCTGCTTTCTGGTTTGTATATGGTATTTTCTCATTTCATTCTCACAAGGTGGAGGGGTTTAAACAAGTTCTTTGGGGCTTTTTTCATCAGAACACTGATCCCCCTAAAGGCCTCACCTCATAATACTATTGCAATGAGGATCAGGTTTCAACATATAAATTTTTGTGGCACACAAACATTCAGGCCATAGCAGCTAGTGTGTTTGGAGAGGAGTGTCTGAGAGGAAGTCCGATAGGAGATGAGAGCAAATATGTAATGTAATGGTGGGATGGGGATAGGGTGCAAATACTATAGTTAATTAAGGCTTTTGGTTTTTACTCTGAGTGAGATGGGAGACCATTACAAAGTTTTGAGCAGAGAAATAACACTATCTGAATTATGCTTCAAAAGGATTGTTCTGACTGCTGGGTGGCAAATAGGCTATAGTGTGTGGGGGATGGAAGCAAGATAATTTTCCAGAGGCTAAGGCCATGGTAGTTATGGTGGAAGTGATGAGATATAGTTTTATTTTGCAAATGTTTTGAAGGTAGAGCTGGCAGGAGATCATGCTAAGATGTGGGGGATGAAAGAAAGATCAGGAAGATGGGAGAGAGAGCAAGTTTGGAGAAGATTAAAAGTTCAGATTTGGACGTGCTATGCTTGAAATGTCTATATGACTTTTGGGAATAATTGTGGAATGAACAGTTATATTTATGAGACCAGAGTTCACTAGAGAGATCCAGGTTGAAGATGTAAATTTGGAAGTCGTCTACATATAGGTGGTATTTAAAGGCCTGAAAAATATAAGAGATTACAAAGGAATGGTGCTTTTACCTGTGCCTCTTTTAAACATGTTTTGTATACTTCATTATTAGTTCTAAGTTTTCTCTTACCCATTACTAGATTAATTTCCTTGAAGGTGGACTCTGTGCCTTGACTCTCACAGGGCCTAGCCCAGAACCTAGCTGTAAGTAGGATCTTAAGAAATGATTTTAGCCAGAGTCAATAAAACAACTTATTAACAGTGTAAGACAAAGTGTGATTATGAGTTAAAACTGTGGCACAGTTAATGCTAGAAGATTTCAGCAAATGATGTGCTCAGTGTGGTTTGGAAGGCATTTTCCAGAACATTGGTATTAAAAGGGGAAATAAGGAAAGGAAATGATCAGAATAGGGGAAGAAGAGGAGAAAAGCCTATGGAATTGGGAGAGCTGGATAATAGGAATTGTTTTGGTTCTATGAAGGCTAACACAATTGAAAAAGACCTGCTAAACCCTGGTTTTCTTTTCTTTCTTTCTTTCTTTTTTTTTTTTTTGAGATGCAGTCTCGCTCTGTTGCCCAGGCTGGAGTGCAGTGGCACAATCTCGGCTAACTGCAAGCTCCGCCTCCTGGGTTCACTCCATTCTCCCGCATCAGCCTCCTGAGTGGCTGGGACTACAGGTGCCCGCCACCACTTCTGGCTATTTTTTTGTATTTTTTAGTAGAGATGGTGTTTCACCATATTAGCCAGGATGGTCTGAATCTCCTGACCTCGTGATCTGCCTGTCTTGGCCTTCCAATGTGCTGGGATTGAGCCACCGCACCTGGCCCAAACCCTGGTTTCTATACTTATTATTAGTTATAAGTTTCCTCTTAGAACTGAAAAAGATGCCAAACCATTGATTGGATAGGGTGTAAAGAATTAGAGGATGGTTGAAGAAGAGGGTGACTTAAAACAGCAACTCTCAAACTTGAGCTTGCCTGGAGGGCTTGTTAATACACAGATTCCTGGACCCTCACTTCTGAAATTCCTGGTTGGATTGCTTTGGAGCAGGGTCAAGAATCTGCATTCCTAAAAACATTTATAGATGCTGTTGTTTCTGCTATTTTGAGATCTATACTTTGACAACCACAGGCTTAGAGAGGGGACAACCTTTATAAAATAAATTTGTAAAACGTACCTTTGTGTGAATATATGTCACAAAATCATGCTCTGATTTGTTAAACTCTTTTCTAGAAATTTTGGAGTTTCAAGTTCTTATTCCAATCTTACAAACTGAAACATTTTTTCAACAACTCAACCTTTTTGCTAGCCTTACTCAGAACAGCCATCAACTCCTACCAGACTTTTCCTCAGGTATCTGGACAAAAAGCGTGGCATGCCTGATGGCAATATGCACCATGTGACCTGCGGGTTTACTGAATTACAGGGCTTGAAGAGAGGGCAGATATTATTTAGTTGTTCTCCTTTACATAATATTTTAAAATTTACTAACCACTTATTGAGGTCATGGTATATTTGCAGGGCTAAACTAGATGCCCTTGACATAATAATTATAATATTAAGGGTGTCATGTAATGTTTATTGAGAGCTTCCTATGTTCTATCCACCGATCCTAGTGCTTTCCATGTGTTAACCATATCACTAGCCATAACACCACTATGTGGCATTGTGGTACTCTTATTTCTATTTTATAGATTAGGGGTTGGCAAACCATGATCTTTGGCTTGTTTTTATAAGATTCATGAGCTAAAAATGGTTTTACATTTTCAAAAGGTTAGAGGAAGAAAGAGAGAGAGTAAGAGAGAGAAAGCAGAATATGCTATAGAAACTATATTAGAGTTTGCAAAGCCTAAAATATTATCTGGCCCTGTACAAGAACAGTTGGCTGACACCTGTTATAGATGATGCAACTCAGTCAAAAAGAGGCTCAAATGGTGGAGCCATTAGAACCCAGGTAGTCTGTATCTTGGAGAGACAAACTCTGCTTTTGAATTGATGATTAAGGCCCAGAGATGTAGAAGAGACTTACCTATGTTGTCAGTTATTGGCAGTGCTGGGACTTCATGCCAAGACTTTCAGTTCAGTGTTATTTCTGATACACCCCAAGATGTTCTTGATACTCTTTCCCACCCCCTCCAGAATAGACCTTAGAAATAATCAGTTTTGAACCTGTTAAATGCTTGATTTTCTTCTCCTACTTACCCAGTGCAAAGTTATCTGGTGAGGAAAACTACAAGATAGCTCAATTCAGTTTTGGATGGGTTCAGTGGTTAGACATTTGTCATCAAACATCTGGCTAGTGATGTCTTTCATCTCTACCTCATCTTATCTTCTTGCAAAGTTGGTACTAGTACAAAGAAGAAATCTAGCTCTATCACCTGAGTAGTCTGAAAGCTATTTCCATAATGATACATTGTCTTTTCTTTTTCCTTGTTTAGTTCTTACACTGTGCTACCACATGATTCTGTAATGGGTTGTAGTTTTCATTTCTTAGGTTAAAATTATCTTTTACAATAGGCTGAAAACTTTAAATAGAATGAATGATATGCCTTGGGGAGCTCCAAAGCAGGTATTGGAGGTACAGAGATAGTTAAGATAGTGCCCCAGGCGTTATCAAGCTGACATAAGGGAAAAAGAGTTCCTGAACCAAAAAGGCAAGCTCCTCGTTCACCCTGAAGGTAATCCAGCTAGGCTGTATGTCCCAGTCCATTCCTCAAATCTAGGATTACATTAATCAGTATCCTTATTCATTGCTCAGGGCAATGTCATTTCACTTAAGCTGAGAAAACAATGCAGCCACCAATGACTGTTCAGTCTGGATACATTTTAGATATGGATAACCAAAAAGAGTAGAAACCAGCAGCATGAAAACCAAGTTCTAAAATGAAAAAAAAAAAAAAAGAAACAAAATTCTGAAGAAACAGAGTTATATAGGAAATTGAAGAGAACTTTAATAAAGTTCTAATCAAGTACTTCCAGAAATATTTGAGAAGATTTTAAACACATAAAATAAGAATAGGTTGCTATGAAAAAGAAGCAATTACAGAACTCTAAAGTGCTTTAGAAAATTTAAAACTTGATTTTCAAAATATTCACTCTCTTCAATGAAATGTTGAATGAGATAGCTGACAATTGAGTTAGCAATGGAGAACAAGTCTGTCCAGGAGGAATACAATGCAAGTCACATATATAATAATTTTTAAGTTTTCTGGTAGCCACATTAAAAATCGAGTAAAAATGGGGACCTGGGCAAGGTGGCCAAATAGGAACAGCTCCAGTCCGCAGCTCCCAGCGAGATCAATGCAGAAGGAGGATGATTTCCGCATTTCCAACTGAGGTACATGGCTCATCTCACTGGGACAGGTTAGACAGTGGGTGCAGCCCACAGATAGTGAGCAGAAGTAGGGTGGGGCATTGCCTCACCCAGGAAGCGCAAGGGGTTAGGGAACTATCCCCCCAGACAAGGGAAGCCATGAGGGACTGTGCCATGAGGAATACTGCGTTCCGGCCCAGATACTATGCTATTCCCACGGTCTTCACAACCTGCAGACCAGAAGATTCCCTTGGGTGTCTACACCACCAGGGCCCTGGGTTTCAAGCACGAAACGGGGGGACCATTTGGGTAGACACTGAGCTAACTGCAGGAGTTGTATTTCATACCCAACTGGCATCTGGAATGCCAGCGAGACAAGACCATTTACTTCCCTGGAAAGAGGGCTGAAGCCAGGGAGTCAAGTGGTCTAGCTCAGCGGATCCCACCCCCATGGAGCCTAGCAAGCTAAGATCCATTGGCTTGAAATTCTTGCTGCCACCACAGCAGTCTGAATTCAACCTGGGATACTTCAGCTTGGTGGAGGGAGGCGCCATCTGCCATTACTGAGGCTTGAGTAGGCAGTTTTACCCCTCACAGTGTAAACAAAGCTGCCTGGAAGTTCGAACTACTACTTATAATTCCGTTCAGATTTTCTATTTCTTCACAGCCTACTTTTGGCAGGTTGTATGTTTGTAAGCATTTATCCGTTTCTTCTAGATTATTCAGTTTGTTGGCATATAGTTGTTCATCGTAGTCTCATAATCTTTTTTATTTCTGTGAGATCAGCTGCAATGTCTCCTTTCTCCATTTTGATTTTATTTATTTGGGCCTTCTCTATATTTTTCTTAATTAGTTTAGCTAAGGGTTTGTCATTTTTGTTTATATTTTCAAAAAAGCCAACTCTTAGAATCATTTTTTTTCTGTTGTTTCACTACTTTCGATTTAATTTATTTCTGTACTAATCTTTGTTATATCTTTCCTTCTGCTAACTTTGGGATTAGTTTACTTTTTTCCTAGTTTCTTGAGGTGTAAAGTTTGGTTGTATATTTGAGATCTTTCTCCTTTTAAGGGAGGCACTTACTGTAATAAAATTCCTTCCTTACTGCTACTTTTGCTGTATCTCATGAGATTTGGTATGTTGTGTTTTGTTTATCATTCACCTTTAAAAAATTGTTTTATTTTTAGTTTTTGTGGGTACATAGTGAGTTTATGTATTTAAGGGGTGCATGAGATATTTTGGTAGAGACCTGAATGCATCATAATCATATCATGGAGAATGGGGTATTCATCCCCTCAAGCATGCATCCTTTGTGTTACAAACAATCCAATTATATATTTCTAGTTATTTTAAAATGTACATTTAAATTATTATTTACTATAGTTTCCATTTTGTACTATCAAATACTGTATCTTATTCTTTTTTAAAACAATTTTAATTTTTGTAGGTACATAGTAGGTGTATATATTTATGAGGTACCTGAGCTGTTTTGATACAGGCATACAATGTATATGTCACATAAAAAGGGTATATCCCCTAAAGTATTTATCCTTTGTGTAATAAAGAATCCAATTATACTCTTTTAGTTATTTTAAAATGTAGAATTCAATTATTATTGACCAGAGTCACTCTGTTTTGCTATCAAATACAAAATTTTTATTCATTTTTTCTAACTACGTTTTTGTACCCATTAACTATCCCCACCTCCTCCTTACCCTCCCCACTACCCTTCCTAGCCTCTGGTAACCATCCTTTTGCTCTCTCTCTCCATGAGTTCAATTGTTTTGATTTTTATATCCCATAAATAAGTGAGAACATGCAAAGTTTGTCTTTCTGTGTCTCACTTATGTCATTTAACATAATAACCTCTAGTCCCATCCATGTTGTTGCAAATGACAGAATCTTATTCTTTTTTATGGCTGGATAGTACTTCATTGTGTAAAAGTACCACACATTCCTTATCCATTCATCTGTTAATAGGCACTTAGGTTAATAGCTTCCAAAATTTGGGTGCTGTGAACAGTGCTGCAACAAATATGAGAGTGCAGCTATCTCTTTGATGTACTGATTTCCTTTTTTTGATATATACTCAACAGTGGGATTGCTGGATCATGTATTTATTTTTAGTGTTTTTGAGGATTCTTCAAACTGCTCTCCATAGTGGTTGTACTCATTTACACTCCCACCAACAGTGTATGAAGGCTCCCTTTTCTCCACATCCTCACCAGCATTTGCTATTATCTGACTTTTGGATAAAAGCCATTTAAACTCGGTGAGGTGATATCTCATTAGTTTTGATCAGCATTTCTCTGATGATCGAGATGACCTTGAGCACTTTTCATATGCCTATTTGCCATTTGCATGTCTTCTTTTGAGAAATGTCTCTTTAGAGAAACTCTTGTTCTTTTTCCTTACTTTCTCCCAAACAGAGTCTCTCTCTCTCTCTCTGCTGAGCCATCTGGAACTGGGGGTGTGGGGGTCAAGCACCGCTGTGGCCACTAGCACTAGGACCGGGCTGGATCAGGCTGAAGCCAGCAGAGCAAAGACCCTTCCCTTCCGGGTGGTGAGTTCTCACAGGCCCCAGGCGTGTCCAGAGATACTATCTGGTGGCCAGGGATTAGAATTTAAAAAATAGCCTTTTACCCAATATTCTATTTTATTGTGGCTAAGTTGACACTCAAACCACAATACGATGTCCTTTCTGCTCTTGCCTTTCCTTTCCACAGGCAGAGTAGCCTGTCCCTGTGGTCACCATCACCACTGGTCCATGGAAGTTTCTGTCAGACAGACCAGTGCTGATGTTTGTTTAAAGTCCATTGTCTCTTCTGTCAGCCTGCAGTAAATAATGCCAAGCCTGGGACTTACCCTTCTGGCCCAAAACATGTCTAGAAATGCTGACCAAGAGCCTAGGTCTCAACTTGGGGGCCCCAAGTGCCTGTTTGCTCTTCCTTACTGTGGCCGAGATGGTACTTGATTTTTGGTTCTTGTGATAGTGCTTTTCTATGTGCAGATGGTTGTTAAAATTTGGTGTTCCAGTGGGGGATGAATGGTGTAGGCTTCTATTCCATCATCTTTCTTTGCCCCCGGATTTTCATTTTATTTCTTCTTTGACCCCAGTGAAGTTCAGGATGTGTGTTTGTTTGAATTCCACATATTTGTGAAATTTTCAAGTTTTCTTTCCACTACTGATAGCTGGTTTCACTCTAGTGTGGTTAGTAAACATACTTGGTATCATTTCAACCTTCTTAACAATTTTAAGATCTAATTTGTGACTTAACATGTGATCTGTGCTGGAGAAAGTTCCATGTGACTTGAGAAGAATGTGCATTCTGCTGCTGTTAGGTGGTCTGAACTGTATATAGCTGTTAGGTGCATTTAGCCTATAGTGTTGCTCAAATCTTTTGTTTCCTTATTGATCTTCTATCTAGATGTTTCATCCATTAATGAAAGTGGGTTTTGAAGTATCCTATTATTTTATTACCATTTCTCCTTTCAGCTCCGTCAATGTTAGCTTTATATATTTAGGTTCTCTGATGTTGAGTGCGTATACTTTTATAATTGTTATATATTCCTGGTAGATTGGCCCTTTTATCATTATGTAATGTCCTTTTTTCCTCTCCTTACAGTTTTTGGCTTAAAGTCTGTTTTTTTTTTTTTTTTTTTTTCTGATATGACAGTGCTTGCTCTCTTTGGTTACCATTTATAAGAAATATCTTTTTTCTTCCTTTCACTTTCAGCCTATGTAGGTCCTTAAATCTAAAGTGAGTTTCTTATAGACAGCATATAGTTTTGTTTTGATTTTTAATCCACTCAGCCACTGTATGTCTTTTGATTGCATGTCTCCCTCAACTCACTAGACTCTGCCAGTCCTGTCATAAATCCAAGAGTAGAAAGACACAAACTAGGCCTCTTGGAAGCTCCCTCAGAAAGTTAGGGGTACTGGATATGCATTAACTCATTCCTTCCCTTGGAAGAAGCTGGGAGCTAGGGGGAATCTTCCTGATTATATATTGTTGTGCTAGGAGCAGGGATCTGGTGAGAGGGTGTCTTAACTCTCCCTACTAGCTTCAATGAGTCTGGTTTCATGTTTTCCCAGGTTGCAAGAAACTTTCAATTAGTGTCTTAATTTCTCATGAAGCGAATTTGTGAATTGTGGCCAAATTAGTTGCTAGTGGGAGGGGAAATATTCAGGGCTTCCTACTCTGCCATCTTGCTAAAGTTACTTTCTATAATGTTTTAAAATAGGTTAAGAAAAATATTTTGAAATAATAACATGAGATAATATATATAATGTGCTTAATAGAATGACTAGCACATAATATGTGCTGAATTCTATCTACTAATACTATTGGTAATGATAACAATTGAAATATTCGATAACATGAGATAATACATATTACATTCTTAATCAAATGACTGGTACATAATATGTGCTGAGTGTGATCTAATAATACTACTGGTAATGATAGCAACAATGATAATAATGATATTAACTTGCCCAATGTCACAAAAGCAATGACGCTAAAATTTAACCCAGGAATCCTGATAATTTTATGAGAAAATCAGTTTGTCAAAGTGATTCTGTATTTATTTTATATATTAGACAAAAATGTTCTTACACAGGAAGCGTGGTAAGGAAAAACAAGTCAGTCTCTTATAATTCTACCATTTCAATATAACAGGTATCATCATTCAATGTAATTTTAGATTTGTAAAATTTGCTTTAGAAAGTATTGCTGGCCAGGTGTGGTGACTCATGCCTGTAATACCAGCACTTTGGGAGGCTGAGGAGGGTTGATCACCTGAGGTCAAGAGTTCAAGACCAGCCTGACCAACATCGCAAAACCCCGTCTCTACTAAAAATACAAAAAATTAGCTGGGTGTGGTGATGGGGACCTGTAATCCCAGCTACTTGGAGGCTGAGGCAGGAGAATTGCTTGAACCTGAGAGGCTAAGACTGCAGTTAACCAAAATCACACCATTGCACTCTAGCCTGGGTGACAGTGTGAGATTTCGCGCCTCCCAAAAAAAAAAAGGTATTGCTGATTCTTTAATTTGGTCCTCTACTTTCTAGGACCCTTCGTTGTTTTTTTGTTTTTTTTTTTTTCAGGGCAGAAAGATAAAAAAAAAAAAAAAATTTTCTTGGCTCTTTTCTTGCCGTAATCTTAAAATACCTAGACTGTACATCCTGTTATTGTAATTTAAAATTATGATGGATCAGCAATGATTCAGGTAAAATAAAAGTTTATAACTATAAAGAGAAAAATTGGAAAATGTTGATAGTTGTGGCTGTGGAAATACCTAATGATTTATTTAATTGAAACATATTAATTTATGTGATGGAGTTAAATACAGTGTTATGATGAGCAATCCACCCCTTCTCATCTATTCTTTGATTAAAGTTATATTATCACAAAGGATATTGAAGAAGTATTCATCATTTTCTTCTCTTTTACACACACTATCAATGTGAGAATTCACGTTTGCCCCGTATTCTGTTCCCCCTGCCCACTCCACCCCCAGTAATCTCTTAGCAGTGATTAAAAAATAGCTTTATTCCTTAATATCAACTTGTAGTTTTAATAAGTAATAGAAATCCAATTAGAAACTTAATTAAAATATGAGTTTGCTACCTCTCTATGAGATGGATCTCTGACCTCAGTAGTATTAGAGTCTTCAGCTCATCAAAGACAGTAAGTATGCTCATGATACTTTTCAGAGAGAAGGAAGAACTTAGCAAGCACTATGTAACTACTACCTTAGTCTTGGCTTCCATTTGCCTACATTTCTTCTTGTACTTCTGCAATGGTTTCCTATCTAATTATCTTGTCTCCATTTTCTGTGTCCCAAATTTACCCCCTATATAACCATAAGAATGATATTATTTTAATAACAGACGTTTGATCGCATTGTCCTTCGATTTTTTTCCCTTAATATCTTTCAGTGCCTCCCCCAATACCTTTAGGATGAGTCTAAACTTTGTGTCATGGTATACAGGGTCTTTCATGATCCAGATTCTTCCTATCTCCCCAACCTTATGCCTTTTTATTTCACAGTATACATTCAGCCATATCGACAATGGAAATTCCTTAGATACGTTATTATTTTTTGTGCCTTTTTGCTTTTGCATCTGCCTTTTCCTTCCCTTAGAACACACTTATCCTCCTTTTCCAGGGTAACTTTTTCATCCTTTATAAATCAGCTTTTGCATCATCTAATGGTCATGTTTCATGACAAACACTGTATGCTGTGCGTTCACCAAGCCCCACTTCCTCTTTCCCCTGAAATTACAATTAGGCTGCTTTCCTAGCCTCCCTCAAAGTTAGATATGGCCTAGTGACTCAGTTCTGGTGAACGTGAGTGAAAGTGATTTATATCACTTCCAGACTTGACTATGAAAACATTCCATATGATACTCTATGTCCTCTTCTGTTCCTCATCTTCTGGCCAGATGTAATGGATCCTGGTGGACTTTAAGATCCCAGTGGGTGGTAAAGCCACTAGACTGAAGAGCCTGGTAACCCCTTGGGCCCTCTGACTAGGCACATCCACACTGGACTACAGCATGAGCAAGGAGTAAACTTACATTGTGTTAAGTCTCCTGGAC
This sequence comes from Rhinopithecus bieti, assembly GCF_001698545.2. Taxonomy (NCBI): domain Eukaryota; kingdom Metazoa; phylum Chordata; class Mammalia; order Primates; family Cercopithecidae; genus Rhinopithecus; species Rhinopithecus bieti. The sequence continues at coordinate 910,466 of NW_016829908.1, forward strand.
TTTACAGTTTGTTGTAGCAGTTATCTCGCAATGACTAATACACTTGCTTTGGTGTCTACTTTCCTCCAAAGTCCCTACCACTCTGACAAAGTTATATGTGAATAAAGCACACTTCTTCTTAGGCCCAGATCTAGGACTGGTTTATTTAGCTAAATGAAAAAGTGAAAGTTTCCTTCCTCCTAAAATTCACATTCTGGTGGTCAGGACAGCTAATAAATAATAAAACCATAAAATGTAACTTTAACCAATGATAAGTGCTGTCAAGTGAGATAAGGCTGGATAAGGGGATGGAGGATGGAGGGTGAGGGGTATATTTTTTATAACATGTCAGAAAAGGCTCTTCTGATGGTGTTATATTGAACAGGCTCTGAATGTGAAGTGAGGGATAAGCCATATGTAGTTTGAGAAGTAGGCAGGGAATAGAGTTAAGAAACAGATGCAGAAAATAGTGTCACTGTTTTATATTAGGAGTATTAGTAGTACGAGGAAGCGCAAGAACACTGATATGTGCAGCGAATGAGAAGGAGAGAGGCAAGAGGGAGTTCAGGGAAGTAGTCTCAGGTCACGGAAAAACTTGAAGTGCCTGGGATTTTACTCTTTCGGAAGTTGAGGGAGAGGAACTGGAAGATTGTGAGCAGTTGAGTGACATTTTGAAATAATTGCTCTGGCTAATGCGTAGAGAATAGTCTGGGCATGGATTTATGTAGGCAGATTCTCACCTGTCTGCAATGCCTTTGTCCCACCAAAGGCTTTATCTCCAGTTCCTCCTGATCAAGGAAGCCAAAGCTATGTGCTTCAGCACATTTGTCTGTTGGTCTCGTGTCTGACCTCAGGTGATTTCCCTAATTTTCGTCTCTCAATCATGTTTCCAGAAACTCTGGTTGCTTCTGTTTTTCATTGAAATAATAAGTAAGCCTTTAGTTAGATAAGAATGGGAGTGTCGATGGGAAGAAAGAGGAAACTGGTTGGCTTTGAGAGTGGGAGAGTAAATTCACTAGGGAAATGTAGGTTTTAAAATTTTTGCTTTTTTATGAAGTAAAAAGGGATCAGGCAGGGATCAGCAATTGTGTCCAAGATGAGCAAGAGAAAGATTAAAAGATATAGTCTTTTCCCAAGAAATGTCAACTAATTTGAGAAACAATGAGTACCATATGAAATAATTACATGGCTATATTTCATTCATTCAAGCACTACTAATTCAACAACAATTTATTAATGCTTATTCTAAAGCAGAAGACTAAAACACAGGCCCTATTCTAAGTTTAACAGAGAAAAAATAAAAACAAGTTCTTTAAAATGCAAATCAAAACTACAATGGCATATCATTTCACCCCAGTTAAAATGGCATATATCCAAAAGACAAGCAATTACAAATGCTGGTGAGGATATGAAGACAAGGAAACCCTCATACACCACTGGTGGGAATGTAAATTTATGCCACCACTATGGAGAACAGTTTGGAGGTTCCTCAAAATACTAAAAATAGAGCTATGGCTACATATATACCGAAAAGAAAGGAAATCAGTGTATTGAAGAGATATCTGCACTCCCATGTTTGTTCAGCTCTGCTCACAAGAGCAAAGATTTGGAAGTAACTTAAGTGTCCATCAACAAATAAAGTGAAAAAGAAAATGTGGTACAGATACACAATGGAGTACTATTTGGTCATAAAAAAGGATGAGGCCCAGTTATTTGCAACAACATGGATGGAACTGGAGGTCATTATGGTAAGTGAAATAAGCCAGGAACAGAAAGACAAAGTTTGCATATTCTCACTTATTTGTGGAATCTAAAAATTAAAACAATTTAACCCATGAAGATAGAGAATAGAGGAATGGTTACCAGAGGCTGGGAAGGGTAATGAGAGAGGGACTGGGGGAGGTGGAGATGGTTAATGGGTACAAAAGAAATAGGATGAATGAATAAGACCTAGTATTTGATAGCACAACAGGGTGAGTATAGTGAATAATAATTTAATTCTACATTTTAAAATGACTAAAGGAATGTAACTGGGCTGGGCGTGGTGGCTCACGCTTGTAATCCCAGCACTTTGGGAGGCCGAGGCGGGCGGATCATGAGGTCAGGAGGATCACGAGGTCAGGAGATCGAGACCATCCTGGCTAACACGGTGAAACCCTGTCTCTACCAAAAATGCAAAAAATTAGCCAGGCGTGGTGGCGGGTGCCTGTAGTCCCAGCTGCTCAGGAGGCTGAGGTAGGAGAATGGCATGAACCTGGGAGACAGAGCTTGCAGTGAGTGGAGATCGCGCCATTGCACTCCAGCCTGGGCGACAGTGCCAGAGTCCGTCTCAAAAACAAAACAAAACAAAACAAAACAAAACAAAACAAAACAAGAATGTAACTGGATTGTAACACAAAGGATAAATGCTTGAGGGGATAGAAACCCCATTTTACATCATGTGCTTATTAGATATTGCAGGCCTGTATCAAAAATCTAATGCACCCCATTAATATATTAATATGTACTTACTATGTACCTACAAAAGTTAAAATAAAGTTGTATTTTAAAAAATTAAAGATAAAAATGAGTTCTCTATTAGAGGTGTGTACACAACACTATGAGAGCACCAAACAGGCAACTACTCAGTTTGTTTGGTGGAGGGAATGCGTGTGATCAAGAACAGCTGTAGATAGGTGAGCTGAGTCTTGAAGGATAATTAGGACAGTCTAGATACATGGGTGGAATAGACAGAGTAGTAAAAGACTCAGTAGAGAATTGAAAATACAATGTAATTCAAAGGTGAGATTATCACTGGGGTTTGATGTAGTCAGGGAAGGCTGCATAAAGGAATTGGGACTGGAAAGGACTTGAAAGAGAACAAATGAGTATAGATTTTAGGCTGGGAAAAGTGTATATAACAGGCAGAATATTCGTGGCATATGCTGGGGATGATTAGGGGAAATATATGATATGAGCAGTTTTAATCATAAGCACTGTACATGTACAAGCTGCCTTCTTCTGCAGAGTTGTAAGGGTGATCGGGTGGAGAGAGGCTCGATGGAGTGATCGGACTAGATTGTGGAGGATCGTGCCTAACTCCAGGGTATATATCTGACGTTTAATTGTCTTTGGATGAATATGAAAGAAGATATTTTCCCCTTTGTCTATTTCTGCCTCAGATAGTCCTAGCACAGTGTTGCCTCTACTCTGGTTCCTTCAGTTATGCAGAACAACTGGTGATGGACTACCATCCTGCAGGAGGGAAGCTAGGTGGCACTGCATTACTGCCCAGCCACTGCTCCTTCAGGTCCCTTTGGTTTTAAATCAATGTTGATGAATATAAAACCATGCAGCGAGAAAAATGGCCTGGAAACCTTCTAGAGAAAGGAATTTTGTTTCTTTTGTAAATTGTAATGTAATGAACTATCATTATTTGGCCCAAAATTAGCTAGCTGATTTGTCTGAATTCTGCTATCAAGGACATAATTGTATCAGCAGATGAAGATGACATTGTATTTTGCTATTTGGGAAATTCTTTATTATATTCTGTAAGGAAAGTGTTGAAGTGATTGAAGATATGTCACTATCTCTTTTAAGCTTCCATAAGGGGAAAACTGTCCTTTTTTTTGTTTTTCAGCTAGAATTCAAAACACAGAAATAAAGCTGCCCTTTCCCCCACGCCACTTAGTGATAGAATTAGGAATCCCACTGAGGGCTAATGATCTTAAATAGGTGTTTGCCTGGATATAACTGCTGCTGTTGATTTTCTTGAAGTTTTTTTTTTTTTTTTTTTTTTTTTTTTTCCTGAGGAAAGTAGCATTAGGAAATCAGGTAATTTAATAGAACCCTGTACCTGATGTAGACAGTCAGCAGGCTTCAAAAAAATCAGGTGCTTGCCTCTACAGGAGAGTGAGCTGGGGGAAGTTGTCTAGACACTCTCTACTGATAGAACATGTTGGTCTAGACATAAATTTGCTTCTTAAGAGTCAAATGCAATGGAGAAGATAAGCAGACTTACCTAACAGGAAACCTATTTTAGAGAGGCATTTGGTTGACTAAAATCTTCCCCTCCTCATCTTTCTACTGACTTCTAGTTATTATGGTATGAAATTACGTTACCTAAATTAATAAAGTTACACAAAGCATCTAACCACAATTTTACTTAAAACATCAATTTCAATAATAATAATAATAATAATGGGCTATATGGGCCACTGACCATGGATGAGAGTTTATTTGGGGTCAGTAAGGGTCAGCTGAGGAGAGATGTAAACTCTCCAGGATTGTACAATGTACAGAGAGTGGGAACGTGACTCTATGCTAATCTTTGAAGTGCTGCAGAGAGTAGAGGAGCTTGAGAGGTCAGCTGCAACCCCAGTCCATAAAGCAGGATAAGGCTGTAATAGATGAACAGAGTCAAGAGCCCAGTTGTAATAAATGGAAGTAGAAGCAGGGGCGGGACCAGAAAGGAGAGCCTGCAGGGGACTGGCTTAATGGTACCAGACTGATTACTGAAAACCATTTTGTTTTCTAGGGTCCTTTCTAGTTGCATGCTGACATATTTTTTACACAGCTGAAATGATCACTCATGTTTAATGAGCCTTAATTCTCTTCTCCGTGAAAGTGAAAGAATGATCGGAATCAACATGTTTTTGGACTTGCCCTGAATCACATTTTTACTACCCTCATGCATAGTTGCACAGTTTTATATTTCCAGCATTGTGTTGAAACACATATCCTTGGGTCCTAGTACTGTAAATAAGGTGGAACTGTCTTGTCCAAAAGTAACAGTAAAAGGGGCCATTCAAAACTCAATAAGATGTCAGGACACACTGAAAAATTAGAGTTAGTGAAATAACCATCGTAAGCAAATATTCTGTAAGATAACCAGGTTTTTAAGAACCTGATTTTGATTAACTGAAAAGTCAAGGGAAAAAAAAGACGTAGAATATTTTCTATTGTGACTTTGTTTGCATGTTCTGATTATCTTAGGTTGGAATCAATCAATTGTGGTTTTAAAAAGTCCTGAATGTTTCTCCACAGAGCATGTAGACCAATTTGAAAAACAATAATCCAAGTAAACAAAAAACAAACTCAGTTCTTGGTAAAAAGTTTAATTTTCTGTTTAGTAAAACTTTTATTGTCAAAATATTTCTTTTCCCCTCAATCACAATCTTTCTGTATTTTATACAATTTGGGAAACATATTTCTTTACTTCAGAAAGTCATGAAAGTCACAGACAGCTGAACCAGCTTGTAAACCCTGTGGCTTTAACATAGGACCAAATCATTATAATTATTCACACTAATAATAGGAAACACTTATGAAGCAGTTATTGAATGCTACAGTCTATATTATGCTCTTTATATATATTAATCGGTTTAATTATAATAATAATTCTATAAAGTAAATTGTTGACTTAGTAAAATTAAAAGGACTTTTCTGATATCATGCAAGGATTACTGGAATCTTCTGAATGTTGTGAAGTTTTTCCTAATCTAAAGTATTCCTTTCAGATTTGCTTTGAAGAAAATGTTCTAAGGATCTTTGTTCCTCCCTAATGTCCCAATTTTCCAAAGCAGAAAGCTGACTGGGGACTTGAGAAGAGCATCTAAGTTCTTAATTTCCAGCTTAGACATATTATTCCAGCAAAACTAGAATTTATTATCCTTCTCAGCTGAAAAACACATCACATTCCACTGGCTAGAAAAAGATGGTTTATTCTGTTCTCTTAAAAAATGCATAATTGTGCATTTCATTACAACAAAAGTTAAGATATTTTTCTCTTTCTCAGCAGGCCAAAGGTAGGCAATGCTCTGGCCATAACTTTCTGTTGTCCCAAGTGTCTCGTTGGCAGCGTCGATTGTAACTGGAAATTTTGCTCCTGACATGCTCCTGGGAGTCAAGGAAAGTGTCCAATGGCAACCAGTCTCTTCATCTTCAAAAACAGGGGCAATGCCAACATCTCATTTATTTGGTTTTTGAAAGTATCCTCATTCAGCATGTCCCTGGTTTCCATTTTGATAACCCGTGACAGTATGCTGCTTTCAATTAGGCATAAATGCTACAAGGTTGATGTCAGTCAGCTTTGTTGGATGCCTATATCCTTTTGAGGCTTGTTTTCGTATTTACTTTCTACATGAAGATCATGAGTTTGAGACTGGCTGAAAATGTTCAATCTCTGTAAATGTCTCAGGGCACACTCAGTCTGGTGTCACGAGAGGGCCTGGAAGCCCGGGGTCTAGGGGCTACATCCCAGCTTCATTGATCATTAGCTCTGGGATCATGGGACAGTAACAATCTCTTGGAGCCTCAGTTTCTTTAACTGTAAATCTGGAGGGTTAGATAAAACAATAGATTATAACAATATTAATATTATTAATAATAACTGAAATTTTTGGGTGTTTTGACAGGAACTTTACATGACTTCTCTCACTTAATCATCAAAGCAGCATTATGAGGCAGGAACTATTATTACCCCACTTCACAGAGGAGTCAACTGAGTTCATTTACTTGTTTAACATAATGTAAGTGAAGACAATACTGAGGCCAGGGCACCTGACTTTATCTATTCGCAAAGTGTGAACTGTAGACCAGCAGCATAAACAACACCTGGGAGCTTGTTAAGACAAGTTCTTGGGTGCACTCTAGACTGACTGAAAACCTTTTGGGTAATGTTCAGGACTCTGTGTTTTAACAAGTTCTATGTGTGATTTAACACTGAAGGTGGAAGCTCTGTTCTAGGACCTATGCTCTCAATCCTAGATTGTGGTTTCCTATGTTCAGTGAATTTTTCGGTGTTAGGAACATAGTCCAATTGACTCCCGTTGATTCTGTGTTGGTCTCCTTCCTCCAACACTGCTTCGAGTCTGCCTATCCCTCCTGTAGCTGTGTGTTTGACCCAGAGAACGGCCTCTGTGTAGAGAAGCAGCACAGGGCACGTGAGATCGTATTCCTGCTGGGACTGCCAGTGTTCTTTCCTTGGCTCATACATCGTCAAAGTCAATGCATACTATAGTTTTGCAGCCAGAAACCCTCCTATTTAACAATTAAAAAAAAAATGCTCAAACTGTTGGAAACTCTTGAATATGAGAACTTATAACTTATGCCTGTTAAATGCATAAACTTCTCCTCATTCCTACCAAAGGAACTTGGATAGATTCTATCTGTTCCAGGAGATTTTGAGGCTTTTAGTTTTGTGAATTAACCAAAAAACACTGCACACTTCTCTTTCTCTTGGAAAAACATCAAGCTATGTTTGTTACCATCAATGATAACATATGCTATAAATACAACAATTTGGTGTATACCCAGATTGTTACATAAATCTTCAGAGGCCTTTAAAATTTTTTCCAGGTAAAAAATACCAATGGAATTTTCCTTTTTTTCCTGTGGCCTCTAGTCAATCCTAGTAATCATCAGATATCATATCATCAATATATCTTGTCAAGGAATTTAAATTTTTTTCCACTTGGTTGCAACTAGGGAAGGGTATGATAGTAAAGGTCACATTTGTAGAGTGTTAAGAGAAGTATGAATACAAAATGGAAAGAAAATCCCAATAGGAAAGAGAAAAAATATGTTGATTTACATATTTTAAAAATGTTTTAAAATTGTTATAGAAATTCATGAAGTATAATAAAGTACAAGAGGAAACTAAAAATAATTCACACTCCCACTATTCAGCACTAACCAGTAACATTTAGTGTATAAATATTTTTAGACTTTTTTGCTGGCATACAGAGACATTTATACTTTAGATTTCTGTTTTGCCAAAAACTAAATCCTACTTCACACACTGTTTTTCAAATGTAATGGTTGTGGTTCTCACTTCACTTCGTATCAACACGTATAGAGGCGCATAGCTTTCAAGGGTGACTCTTCTTGCAGAAAGAATGGATAAGTAGTCACTCGTGTACTTCGGTGGTGTTGGCTCAACATGCCAGACATGTGTCTGCCTGAGTTATCTTCCAGTGTCACCTGTGTACATGTGGGGAAATCATCAGGCAGACATGATCTGCCTCTCATAGATTGTCACTTCAAAACCAAATAAATGGCTAATGTGACGCTCACTAAGTCTATTGCCCACGGCTTTTTGTGTTTTTAATTTACTAAGTACTATGCAAGTCTGCCTTAGAAAGTTCAACTTTAAGGCACATTTTTGTTGATTAATAGTTCCTTTTCCTTACCAATACACACATTCCAAAATAAAGTCTGAGTTCATTTCTTTTGTTCCTTTTTTTCCCTTAGGGAAATTCTACCCCAGGGAAAGCACTTTTAGGGGGATTCCAGGGATCAAATTCAGGTCATTTGAGGTGTGTCCTAGCTGTTTAATTATTAGGAGAACTTAGAGATAAAAAGTTTACTATACATTTAAAAGGATATAAATTTAGGCTGTATCTACACATAAATTAGCTTGGGAAAAAAGACAGTTGAATTCAGTGGAACGACTAGTGATGAACTAGTTACCAGCTGAGTGTGATTTGCTGCATTTTTTAAAGCTGATTTCTGTTGGGGACTAAAACAAGATACTTTTTTTTGTGATGGGTTTTTCTGCCTTTCAAACAGAAAGGTCTTACAAACACAGTATGCTTTGCCAAGAGATGTTTAACCTAAAGACTTGCCAATTCAAGAATAGAATAATTTGCCTGACTCTGACAACAGGCAATGACAAATTCTTTTTTGGTAAAGCATATTAACTGGAGAACATGCGTTGCAGGCACTCACAGAAGAAAGCCACCTCTTTCTGCTCAGATCATGATTCTCTGGTAATAACATACTGGAGAGAGATTTTAGGAGTATAAGAATAAATTCTTGAAAGTGCACTGAATTGTAGTTTAATGGTCAGAAAGCATTTGTACAACTTTAAGAATAAATTGTTTTTTCTAACAGATCAGAATTCCTCTGCTTCTTCTTTTTAGATGGATATATGTAAAGCAAAAGGAGTATGGCTTGTCAGTTTTCATTTTCTGCTAAACTAAATCATTAACATTTCAAGACTTTTGTTTCTCTTATTTCTAAAGAATAGATACTAAGTTTGCATTATCTCTAAAGGTTATAAAGAAAGAAAGATTAGGAGAAATAAATAAAAATGATAAGTTATACATTTAAAATGTAGCAAGTAATTCTGGTTGATAGCATAAGCCGCAGAAAAGAAATTTAAAAACTGAACCATATATCTGCCTTTTACCCTAATTATGACTACCCAAAGTCAAAACAATCCACTGATAATAAGACAAATGTGCTATTAGGAATAGGTGAGTAAAAATAGGTGTTTAAGAGAACCAAATGTTTTAAAAATCTCATCTGATAATCTATATGGATGCTCCCCTCTTCAAGGAGGTGGAACGTATTTTCCATCCCTTAGGTATGAGCTGGAATAGTGTTCTCCTTCCAAAGAGTACAGTGTGGAAGCTCGGGGGAGGAGAATAACTTTACCATAGAGAAAACTAGCACACGCTATCTCAGCCAGGTGATGAAGGTTAATAGGAACAGTGATAAGACAGGTTGATATCATTTATCCTTGATCTTAGGCAAAAGGAATGGCACTTTGCTTCTAAGGTCTTCTTCCCCTAATCCCATACTCCCGTGTAATCATTATAAAAACACCAGATGAATTTCAATAGTAGGGTGATATAGTTTAGTTATTTATCCCTTCCAAATCTCGTGTTGAAATTTGATCCCCAGTGTTGGCAGTGGGGCCTGGTGGGAGGTGTTTGGGTCATAGGGACAGATCCCTCATGAGTGGCTTGGTGCCCTCCCCATGCGGATGAGTTCTGCTCTATTAGTTCCCAGGTGAGCTGGTTGTTAAAAAGAGCCTAGCATCTCCCCACTCCAACCCCTGCGCTCTCTTGCTTCTGCTCTTGCCACATGTTCTCTGCATACCCTCTCCCCTTCAGCTTTTGCCACGAGTGGAAGCAGGATGAGGCTCTCACCAGAAGCCAAGCAGATGTTGGCACCATGCTTCTTGTACAGCCTGCGGAACTGTGAGCTGAATAAACTTTCTTTCTTTATAAATCACCCAGCCTCAGGTAATTTATAGCAACGTCAATGGACTAGGACAAGGAGCATCTCACACAACCCTGACCATTATTTGTGGTGGAAGGAATAGAATGTGCAGAGGCACCAAGTGAGAAAGCACGTAGTGAATATGACCCCTGGACATGGCTGTGCACAGAGCAGAAAGGAGGGAGTGGTTAGAGATGATGCTGGCCAGGGCAATTTGGGGCCACTCACAGAGGGTCTCATTTTCTATGTTAAACATTTTGTCCTTTCCATGGTCAGTGAGAAGCATCAGAGGCTTTGAAGAAAGGAAGTGGCACGGTCTGGTCCTGCCATAGAGAGATGACTCTTACTGGGTAAGGAGACTGGAGGCAGAAAGAACACATCTGGCCCCTCAACTTGAATTAAGAAGGCCAGAGACTACATTAAGGCAATGAAGCGCATGTAGGGAGAAAAGATTGTTGGGAAAAAGTTATCCCCCCTCTATCTATATGTTGTTTACCCATTCAGTAGGTCAGTCAACAAATCTGGGGGGCCATGTGTACAACCCTGCATCAAGCACACCACCTATGAGGCTTATAAAGCAGCAGCATATGCTGTAAATGGTACTCTCTGGAGCTGAGCAATGGCATGCCTCTAGGGTATGCATTTTGGCTGGGTACTGAGCTAGATGCTGAATGAGCAGTCACGAACAGAGCAGGTACAGCCCTTGTCCACATGGAACTCTTTCTCCAGTCAGGGCCACACCAAGACTGGTGGTTACCCTGTGCAGGGGAATAATTTGGCATTCCTTCGAACTGAGAGTGGAATCTGAGTCTTGTTTTATGAGAGTTATCTGTCCCTACTCTCCAGTATAGACCAATAATAGCTCTGGCCCGAAATCTACAAATTTCACACAGCAAAGCTAAGAAGGCAGTTTAACTGATCTGTTTGGATCAGTTAAATATAGGAGGTATTTCATTCATTATTGGGTGACCATGTTCCTTCCATTCAGTCAGTATTCTAAAAGTGGTTACGTTCCTTTCATCTTATCACATCCTGGTGAAGTTCTAAACAGTAGGTGATTTTTGGCTCCCCTTTTAGACTGATGTTTGGAGTAGCTGTCTGACTGGATTGCCCCTTAATCCAGCCCCAGTGTAACGTGGAAGATAGACATTAAATAAACCCTTAAAAATATTTCATTGGAGTTAATTTGATTTTGTGATTCTAAATAAATGATAGAATTCTCCCATCTCACTCTAGGCAAATCTCTTCATTTTTGTTTCCCTGTTTATTCTTGAAACCTCTCCTGGGAATAAATAGCTCACAGCCCTGTGGAGCTCCTTGGAGAAGGTCTGAGAGAGACAAGTGGGGCAAAACAGCCCATCTGCACTTTCTGTTCTTTACGTCATGGGGGAGATTGCTGTTTCCTTGGTGCACAGCAGGGCAGGGTGAGAGCAAAAGCCCTAGAGAAGCAGTGATTTATACCAGCTCTAGAGTTTTGCCAAGAAATAAACAGATTTCTCCAAATAACAAGCTTTTTAATGTAAATGCAGATAAATGGCAGCAAGAAGGACAAGGGGCAAAGTGGAAGCTTGGTTTTGGTGCTACACTAGAAGTGCAAGGCTCCAAACTGGAAAGTATAGATTGGGGACCAGTGTATAACACCTTTAATACTTTTTGGAATGGGCTGATTGGCAATCAAAAATCTGTTACATTGGCTGTGCGTGGTGGCTCATGCCTGTACTCCCAGCACTTTGGGAGGCCAAGGCAGGTGGATCACCTGAGGTCAGGAGTTCGAGACCAGTCTGGCCAACATGGTGAAACCCTATCTCTACTAAAAATATACCAAAAATTAGTCTGGCATAGTGGCAGGCACCTGTAATCCCAGCTACTTAGAAGGCTGAGACAGGAGAATTGCTTGAACCCGGGGGGCGGAGGTTGCAGTGAGCTGACATCGCTCCACTGCACTCTAGCCTGGGCAACAGGAGCAAAACACCATCTCAAAAAAAAAAAAACATTTTGTTAGGTTAGGTTTGATTTCATGGCTTACATACTTATTTCTGAATATCTTCCTGATCCCCCAAAACCTCTATAGAACTAGCTGCTCTTTCTCCTTTTCTCTCCAATCTCTGCTGCTAGCTAAATCTAATCTAGATGGATCACAATAAATGTTATCTATAGCTTAGTGTGAATTTAAGCCACTTTCACTTTTTAAAAGCAATACTTGTGCTCAGTTTCATCTTCATTGAGAGATGCAAAGGTTTGTGCCCAGTAAAAGCACTAAGTCATAAGCTGGGAGTTAGGAGGTTTTGAGGTACTGTGTAGGAGGCCTTGCAAGGGAAGCCTCTGAATTCATACAAAGCAGGAGCTGCTAATTCAGTAGTGCACTGAGAGGCAGAACAAAAGGCATGTAGCTTCATGGCTACTGCTGAAGGCTCAGGAGAATCCGTCAACCCTCTTCACCCTCTAGGCTCTTGATGTTCCATTAGTGATGCTGAGGACACGGTGATTGGAAGATTTTCCTCTGCTAACCATCTGACTTCATTTTGAACTCCGGTTCCCTAACTTGCTAGTTGGGCAAATTACTTAACCTTGGAGCCTCAGACACTTCAGCTGTAAAATGTAGATAATAATAGATGCCACCTCATAGAACCGTTGCTGTGAAGGTTGATCAAAATGATGCTGCATGGTGCTTAGCCTGGCACCTAGCACTTTGCCAAGCAGCCAAGTAAGCTATTAACTGTTAACTGTAAAAAGAGAAGCGAAACAGAGGGTGTGCTTGCTACTATTTTCTACTGAGTTTGAACAAACACCGGCCCCGTTTCCACTGAAAGGATAGGGGTGATAGATGGGGGAGAAAAGGTGAGAGTTTCAGCAAGCTCTAAGTGAGTGTATCATGCAGCTGGTGACACTCGTGCAGCTCAGGCAATTGCAGAGATGTTCTGAGTGACACTTCTCCTACTCCCTGAAGGCTTAGTGCTAAAATAATGACACAGATGACAGGTTTTCATTTTCCCCCCAATTTTCCTGCCTACGTGGTTAATCTAGGGGTTCTATCTGTGTGCTACACCTGATGGGAAACACAAAATTCTAACAAAGATGTCTAAAGTGTACCAAATTTTTTCTCTGGAAATATTGTATTGCAGATCTGTCAGGGACTCTACTATATCAGATAAACATAAACATGATCATACCATGTATTCGGACTTTCAGAAGCTCCATTCTGGGCCAGTAAGCTGAGCTCTCACTATATTTAGACAATTTCCAATTGAAGAAAACAAGAGACTGCAGCAGTTATTAAACATTAGAATGAGTTATTTAATAGAGAAGAAATTCTCATTTCTCTGAGGTGATTTGGAAGTGATGTTGCCTGAGGGAAGGATGAGATAACAGGATTTACTGAGCTCTCTCTAAGTCCGAATTATTCAGGGAAGGCTCTAGTTCAAAGGCTTTATATTAATTGTTTCTCACAGTATCTCCAACATAAATATAGAATCAGGTCATTTCTTTTTAAATCCATTCTCAAATCCTAATCACTAATGTCATTCTTTGTACCGACTTTACCTTTCGTTTTGGTCAATGTCATATCCTCCTCTCACCTTCCAGTGTTCTTAGTTGCCCCCTAAACCCATTATGCTCAGAGAGGTCAGAGTGATCTTTTCCACCAATATTTCACTAAGAAAATCTTCAAATATAAAGCAACATTGTAATTATTTTACTATGAACATTCATGTACCTACCAGCCAGGTTCTGCCATTAGCATTTTACATGCACTTGCTTTCTCACATTTCTGTCCATCCATATTTCTACCCCTTGATTCATCCACGAATCCATCTTCATTTTGGTGTATTTCAAAGGAATCGAACTGATTTCAAAGGAATCAGTAGTAGTCCCTGTAAACACTCTGGTATGCATATAACTAAAGTTCAATCTTTATTTTTTTTATGTAAAATTTGAATACCAAATTTGCATTTTTTGAGTTTTCACCACTGTGTAACCCTAACTTTTTTTTTTTTTGAGAAGGAGTTTTGCTCTTGTTGCCCAGGCTGGAATGCAATGACTCAATCTCAGCTCACTGCAACCTCCATCTCCCTGGTTCAAGCGATTTTCCTGCTTTAGCCTCCCAAGTAACTGGGATTACAGGCATGTGCCACCACATCCAGCTAATTTTTTGTATTTAGCAGAGACGGGGTTTCACTATGTTGGTCAGGCTGGTCTTGAACTGTTGACCTCAACTGCCTCGGCCTCCCAAAGTGCTGGAATTACAGGCGTGGGCCACTGCGCCCAGCCATTAACCTTAACTCTTATCAGGGATAGATTACTGTCACTCCAAACAGTTCCCAGAGGACACCAGTGTTCTAAGTTTTTCCCACTGTGTATTAATTTCTCCTGTTCTAGAATATCATATAAATGGAATCATACAAAATTTTCTTTCCTGTAGCAGCAAATTAATTCTTTTTTATTGCTGAGTGATAAATATTTCACAGTATGTTTACTATTCCTTTATTCGTAGATTTTGGGGATGTTTCCTGTTTGGGACTATAATCAATAAATCTGCTATGAAATTATTGCACGAATCTTTTCATGAACATATATTTCCATTTGTTTTGAATAAACACCTAGGAGTAGAATTGCTGGGAAGGTGTGTTTGTTTTTAAAACAGAGTGGCCTTTTAGAAATATGTTAAATAATATCCCTCCTCTATTTTCAATTCTCTAGTGACTTCCATTGTATTTAGGATGACATCTCACCATAGTAAAAGCTCAGAAAGATCAGGCTTTCATCTCCCTTCCAGCTCAATCTCGTATTGCTCCCATGACCATATCTTCTACTCCGTCCTACCTGCCAACTTGTCATCATTTCCAGTCTATTCCTTAACAAGCTAAATGTGTCCCCAACTTGCCCATATCCTTATTACCCCAGCCAAAACCATTATTCTTCCAATCCATTGCATGGCTGATTCATTCTTCAGGCATCAGCTTAAATGTTACCTCTTCAGAGAACATCTGGGTTAAGAGAGGTTAAATAACTTGAGCAATGTCACAGAGCTGGTAGAGCCAACATGTAAATCCACGCAAACAGACAATCTGTGCCCAAAGCCCTCCCCCAAGCATCTTAAAACAAACACCCCCCTTCAATACTGTGTCTTGTGATAGTTTTTTCCTTCTCTTTCTTAGCTACCATTCACTGCCCTTTTTGTTTGTCTTATTTTTTTCCTTTACTTTTTCCCATTCCTTGGAATTGTTCCTTCTGAGGTTATCCATGATCAATTAATTGTTAAATTTGGTGAAAATACATTGTGGACCCTACATGACATTGCCTCTCTTCAGCATTTGACTCTGTTGACTATTTCCTTTTCTTGAAATGTTCCATTTGGCTTGTGTAAGCAAAGTCATTCATGGTTTTCTCTGCCTCTATGGTCCCACATTCTTGGTATCTCTACTCAGTGTTCCATTGCTTCAGAAGTCTTCCCTGATCTTATTCTTGTAGCACTTCACACATTCTCCCTGGGAGATCTCATCTATGTGTATGGCATCAGTCATGACCTACATATTGATTGTCTCTTCAGCTAAATCCCCAATCTAAATACATATTGAACCACCTTAATTGCCTGTCCCAAAGGCATCATGTTAGTCTCCAAAGATGGTCCCCAATGAGCCATGTCTCCTAGTCTTTATACCCTCTGGAGTCCCCTGCCCTTGAATCCGGGCTGACCCTGTGACTCTCTCTTAACCAGTAAAATGCTGCAAAAGTGGCAGTGAGTTCCAAGGCTAGGTCACTAGAAGCCTTATAGCCTCTGCCTAGGCCTCTTGAAATGTGCATTGTTGGGATACTGTCTTTTGCAACCCAACTATCCTGCTGTGAGAAGCTCAAGCCACATGGAGAGGCCACGTGCAGGTGGACAAGCCCAGCAGAGCTTTTATCCAATAAACAGCATCAACTGCCACCCATGTGAGTGAACTGTCTTAGATAACCAGCCCACTTGAGCCTTCAGATGACTGTAGCCCAGCTGACGTCTGACAGAAACTACATGACAGAACCCAAGCAAGAATGTCCTGATGACCTTGGTCCACTCACAGAACCATGAGAAATAATCATGAATTTTTCTTCCAAGCTACTACATTTTGGAGTAGTATATATGCAGCAATGGATAACTGGAACAGGCATCTCAAATGCAATATTCTCAAACTGAACAAACTGTCTTTCTCTTATACCTGGCCTTCCTCTAACCTTTGTCATTCTGGTTAATGGCATGGCTATATACCTGATCCTAAACCTGGAAGTCATTCTTCTTTTATTTATTTTGAGACAAGGTTTTACTCTGTCACCAAGGCTGGAGTGCAGTGGTGCCATCAGAGCTCACTGCAGCCATCCTGTGGGCTCAAGGGATTCTCCTGCCTCAGCCCTACAAGTAGCTGGGACTACAGATGCATGCCACCAAGCCTGGCACATTTTTGGTATTTTCAGTAGAGATGGAGTTTTGCCATGTTGCCCATGCTCATCTCAAGTGATCTGCCTGCTTTGATCTTGCTATTTTTCCCAGACTGGTCTCAAACTCCTGAGTTCAAGTGATTCTTCTACTCTTATTGAAGAGTAAGCTTCCCTTTCAGTCCTATAAATTCTATTATCTAAGCAGATCCTGTAGTCTCCCTTTGTCTCAGCCCTGGTCCTGCTCCCTTAGTTGTGCTTTGCTATGGCTTGAATGTGACTCCCCCAAAAGTATATGTTACAAGCATAACCACCATTGTAACAGTATGAAGAGGTGGAACCTTTTCAAGGTAATGAGACCATGAGGGCTCTGTCCTTATCAGTGGATTAATGCCATTGTTATAGGAATGGATTCCTTATAAAAGGATGAGTTCAGCCCCCTCCTGCTCTCTCTCTCCCACCCCTATTTGCCCTTCTGCCATGGGATGATGTAGCAAGAAGGCCCTCACCAGATGCCGACCCCTTGATCTTGGACTTCCCAGTCTCCAAAACTCTGAGAAGTAAATTTTTATACTTTATAAATTATCCAGTCTCAGGTATTCTCACATAGCAGCACAAAATAGACCAAGAGACACCCTTTTTCATTTCTCATGTATGTAGTTAACATTACTGTCTTAACCGATCTGACCATTGGCCCTCTCAAAACCATTCTCTACACTTCTGTGAGTTATCTTCCTAAAACATGGGCCTGATCTTGGTTATAAAACTGCTCATAGTTCCCAGTTGGCCTCAGAATTAAGGGCAGACTTTAGTAGGGTACATAGGTTCCTCATAATCTGGCCCATTAACTCTTCATCATCATTTATGTCTGCTGTTCTCCCATGACTATTTGGTCTCATTCATATCCACTCCCATTTTTTCCCCAGAAAGTTCTGTTCTCTATGTCATCTCTGGATCTTTGCGTATATCTTTCTGTACTTGTATCCTGTAGTGATTAAGAGCTCTGGATCTTATTGTGACTTTGCCACTTTCTAGCTATATGACTTTGGCCAACTTACTTAGTCTCTCTGTGTATCAGTTGCCACAGTGGAAATAATAGTGGAGACTACCTCATGTTGTTTTTGTATGGATTTAAAAAATTGACACAGGCAGGGTGCAGTGGATTAAACCTGTAATTGCAGCACTTTGAGGGGCCAAAGCGGGTGGATCACCTGAGCTCAGGAGTTTGAGACCAGCCTGGCCAACATGGTGAAACCCCATTTCTACTAAAAACATGAAAAATTAGCTGGGCATGGTGGTGGGCACCTGTAATCCCAGCTACTTGGGAGGCTGAGGAAGGAGAATCACTTGAACCCAGGAGGCAGAGGTTGCAGTGGGCTGAGATCACATCATTGCACCTCAGCCTGGGCAACAAGAGGGAAACTCTGTCTCAAAAAAAAAAATAATAATAATAATAATAACACAGGTAAAAAGCTTAGATCAGTGCTGAGCACAGTATAAACACATTTGTGGCTAAAACATCAACAAGTGTTTTGAGCTGCTGCTATTTTTTCTTTCCCTAGAATTCTATCTCTTACCTTCCACTCCTCTCACTGCCCTTATTTGCCCAGAAATCCCTTTATGTCCTACAAAACTCAACTCTCATATATTACTTTTAGGAAATTATCAGTGACTGCTCTAACACAGTTCTTGATGTATGTTCTCTACTTCCTGACCTCTTGCTTTGTTGATACTTGATTATTGTACTTACTACTCCATACTTAAAAAATGTAATTGGTAAAAAAATATGTAACTACTAATAGGCAGAAAAGCTGGAACTGATTCCCAGTGCCTGTTACATGACAGGGGCTCATTATATACTTGCTGAGTGAATGATGGAAGGTCAAGTGAACAAATGAAAGAAATCTGGCAGAAAATATTTCCAGGTATCTTGGGGAGGGGAGAATTGGAGAAGGAAAGAATGAAGGAGGTTGGGATTTGATGAAGAACATATTTGTGACAGTGAAACTCAGTCGTGGGATTCTGTTTATATTGTTTTCTTTCCTTCTCCAATCAATGTGAGTTGTACAGACCATAATAAAAGTTTCATCTTGAGCCTGTTATTGCATCACCATTTGGCTGATGTTTTCGGCCTCATCACTGCTCCATCACTGTGGGAGGTTAACACTCCCTGAGGGGTGGCAGTACCCTCTGCATTTCTCTGGGAAACTCCAATGATTCATCCAAAAGTGTGAGAAGCCAAGCAGCTTTTATCACCCAGGAGACAGCTATAACCTGACCTCAATTTATGCCGAAGAAGCCTGCGGAAAGTGCCCTGGAAGTGAACAGCCTGCTCATGACTCAAGGAACTCGAAAGCCAGAGTTCTGACCAGTATTATTGGGGGGGGTAAAAGAACTTCACTCCTTCCGATCTGAGACTGTCCTTGCCTGAGGCAAGGGAGACTTTATTTCAAGGGTATTTGAATAAACATGACATACGTAAACTTGATTTTCCAGGTTTTGGGGAAAGCATGCATTTGTCCTCTGCATCATGAAATAATGTCCCTGGTGGCTCCTTTCAGGGCCTGTGCTGCACTCTCCTTGGTGACTGTTAGCATTGGAGTTGGACAATTTAAGGGCAGGAGTGGAGACCTGCTACTTATAAAGGATGACTACACTTATTTAGGGATACTGCTCACGCTGACTCTCAGAGTAACTCTTTTGTTCCAACAGTTGTTCCCAGGGTAGGGTAATATTGGAACAGAAGCTTATGCTGCAGTCTCCATGTGAGTGGGACTGAGGTCCCTTCAGTAGCTGAAAAATCCCCACTTCAGAGCCACTGCTTCAGCTACTGCAGCCCTTACTGTCTTCAAAAACAATGGTAAGGATTCCTTTAACCTCAGAGGAGGAATTAGCTTTTGCAGAGACTACAAAAACCCATAGGATACAAACATTTCTACAGTCCAGGAAGGAGTCCCACATATAAAAACAAAACTGTAATACATTTTATAAGTGCTTTGCCTAAATATGTGAGGCCGTATTTACTCAGTTTCTCAGGAAACAATTCTTGAGAAGCTACTGTGTGCCAGAGCCTCCTTAGGGGGCAGGAACTACTTATTTATCTTCATGTCAACATCCCTAGGTAAGTGCCTAGCCCATGGTATGGTCTACAGACTATGCAATGCTATTTCCCTTAGCCCGGCCAGAATTCAGGGTGAGACTATGACTAGATCTTCTTTCTCTCCGTGAAGGTAACTAACCTTCCACGGGACTTAAGGCTTCACAGTTTGGCCTTAACCAAGTCAACTAACTCAAGTTAGAGGGGCAGTGATTATTTGAATTGCCAAGGTACTACTTAATGAGAATCTTTGTGACTAAGCTTTTAAAGCTGAAACTTAAGAAAGTAACATTGGCTGAAAAAACTTGTTGGATAAACATTGCTACTCCCTTGAAAATTCTGGAAGTTCCAGCTTGGTTGCTGACCATTTCTTACCATTTATCTATTTGTTTAGCACTAACATTTCTTAAGCTTCCAATATATACAGAATGCTATGCCGGGTTCTGGGAAATACAGTGAGCTATGCTCCCTGTCTGCAAGTCGGTCACATCTTAAGTGGGGGTGCAATAAATGACAGATTCAAACCGCTGAACAATTATAAACAGAGAAAAACAACTTTTATGAGCAAAGGCTTTCAGCAACTCCAGGCACAGTCTTGCCCAAGGCCTTGGCTGTGACACTGCCTCTGTCACAGAGAAGAAGAGTGAAATGTTATAAGACTATTGAAACATTTATAAATGTCCGAAGACTGTGGAGTTAATGCTATGTTCCTTTTCATCTTTGGGTCTTTGTACATGCTGGTTCCTTGTCTTCCCACCACCACCCCTATATCATTTATCTAATTAAAACTCAGAAACATGAATGAGAAGTCCTTTTTGACCACCAGCCTACACACACACACACACACACACACATACACATAGACACACACACTGTGTTGTCCTTCCATTGGGGTACCAATAGCACAGTATAATTCCTCCAATATGATAGCATTTATTACAAGGTATTATGATTTCTGCTCAACTTCTCTGTATCCCTTCTGACTGCTACATTGTAACTTCTGTGACTGCAGGGATATATCTGTTTTGTTCACCATTATATTGGCTGGCATGTAGCAGCTATTCAATAAATACTTGCTGAATGCATGAATGAACGGATGAATGGCAGAACCAACATTCAAGTAAAATTTTCATGTATTGTTTACGTTGTGCTATAGCTTCCTAGGTATTTTATGGATCTTGTTTCTGTGGGGTTATAGATAGCATAAATTTGTTGCAGTATTATATTGTTTATTAAATGCCTCAGTCACTTGTTAGATTTAGTGCTTGTTGCAGAAGGGTATAATGTTATTGATAGGAAAGTCATAGTCTTGATCCCTATATCGGGACCAAATGGCTTCTTATCTGGAAATCTCTGCCTTAAATTGAGCAGTATCTAGATTAGATATTTTGAAACTGTGTACCACTCACTATGGTGGGCAAATAGTTCAGACAGACTAGGAGATGGGATATGAGCAACTTAGAATAAACTACAAAAAGAATTCTAAAGACACATGACCCATTAAATTCCTTTTCCATTGAAAACCAGACCAAAATCTGTGGCAAAAACAGAGAATGTATTCCAGAAATATGGCTGTAGATGTGAAGACTAAATAGCAAGCAGTGTTTAATCTGAAGTAAATGAATGTTATTTCAAGGAGCAAAGTAGCTAACATTTGCAATAAATCTTTGTTTTGAAGTATCTTTCTCAAAGGTCATCAAAATGGGTTTTAATTTAGATTCCTAAATCCAGTTTCTGCTCTGTTAGTTATTGGGGATTTTTTGAATAAATAATCTACACAGAACTGTGGACTCTGCCCTGCTTTCTCAACCTCATGGTGTGGTCATCCAGAAAGGATTTCTTCTCCGCACTGAAGGCTCGAGGCTTAGAAATGGGGTACCTCCTGCCTGATGTATCATACGCTTCCCAGAACCTTAAAGGTTAAGATGAGTCATTGTAAGTGAAATGACCCTAGCCAGAGAACAAAGAGGGCTGGCACATGTTTGCTGTAACATTCTGGGAGAGCTCTTCATCCCGTTTACATGTTCTTGAGAGGGTGCCTTCCGTGCTGTGATGAATGAGCCACCCGGACCTCCCGCTACCACACAGCAGTTGTTTAGTCAGAGATCCTGTGCATCTGGGTCTGTTTTTAATCAGCAGGTTCTAGAACAAACAAACAAACAAAAAACAAAAACAAGCCCACCGTCTTTGAATATGACTCTTTGACTCTCTTGTGTTTCTTGTTTCCATTGTATCGTGCTAATGTGATACTGTTTCTTAGCCCAGTGCATTTGGATTGGTTGTTCACATTGAGCATAAATTGCCAAACACTCAACTTTAATCTAATTGTACATACTATAGACAGAAAATGTTGAAGTTAAAAACATTTCCATAATCACAGATTGGGTGTATGGATGAGCAAGTGGATGAGTTTGGCCTTTTGTCATCTCAGTCCATAGCTTGATCCTTCAGGTATCCAAAGGGAAACTGGGACTGTCTTCCACTGATGACCTCACTGACGATGACGTTCATCTGCCACCATTTATAGTGAGTGAAACTTTATGGTGTAGTTGCTAAGTCTCAAATTCAGAGAGACCTAGGATCAAATCTCATTCTGCTACTTTCTAGCTATGTAACCTTGGGCAAGCCACATGGTGCCTTTAAGACTCAGTCTCCTTAACTATATTATAAGAATAATAACATTCCCTATGCCAAAGGGATCCTGTGAGATAATAACATCTCAATTGAGTTAAATTATTTAAGAGTTAAATGAGATAATGGATAAAAATCCTGGCACATTTTGAGCGCTTCATAAATATTAATGATGAAGATCCTTATTTAAACGTGCCCTGCATTCTAAAAATGAGAAGTAACTTTCTGACTGAAACCAGCCCCTGAACGGTAACAGAAAAACCTGTTTCAACAGGGTTGAAAAGAAAGCTGGGGGATAATGTTTCTAATGTTAGAGTTTAAGAGAAAATACATTTTTTAATTCACTTGGCAAATTAGAGATCTTTTAGGGACACCAGAAGAAGGTACTTTCTGAAAGAGTTAAAATGTTTTCCTTAAAATAAACAAATCTCCCTCATAGAATTTTCGCTTAGACCAAGTTGATGGGACATTCATTAAGAAATCAACTTTTCATCCTCACTTGGATAATGCAACCAGGGAACCAGTAAATATCCTGGGAAAGCCAGCTTGCTAAATGCAGCTACCGTTTCTTAAAATGTTATTTTATCTATCAAAATAATATTATTGTTATTAAGTATTATTGAGGTTCAATCCTGTGATAGAAACTGTGCTTAGATACAGGAATCAAATAGGAATGTGACATAGTTCTGCCCTCAGGGGTTTTAAGTGGGAAGATAGAATATGCTATTAAAAAAAAAGCCATCCTTGGCATGGAAAGTTAAATGCCTTATAACTAACTGATGATTGAAAGCAGAAGAGTGACTAATTCTCATCTAGAAAGAGAAGACCTGGGCTCTAGTTTTGGTCCCACCACTTGTCAAGTTTGTAACCTGGGGAAATTCACTTAAATCCTTAGAACTTTCAGTTTTTCAAAGGAAACGGAGATGACAATATTTGCCCTACCATTCCCATAAGGTTGCTGTGAGGTTTGAATGAGCTAAGGTTTACGAAAGCACATAATAAATTACAGCACTTCGGTGCTGTTCCTCAGTGTGATCATTTTCCTTCCTCTGTCTCCTCATAGACTGAGACTCACAAACTTTTTCTTTGTTATTTTCTGTCTCTGCTTATGAAATATCTGCAAGTTATATCATTGTGTGTGTGTGTATTGTGTGCACATTATCAAGTCTTATCAAGCCAAAGCAGCAGAACTAAACGCAGACATCCGTACTCCTAAAAGTCCACCACTTAATCCTGAAGACAGCATTGTTAGAGAAGAAAAGATATTCTCTAAGGTTGGACCTATATCAGAAACAAGTAGTGTCACCCTTGCTTTACAGTGGAGAAAACTGAGTATTGATTTATTGAACACTTCTTCAACAAAGGTTTATGAAGAGCCCACCCTGCACCAGGGGCCCAGGTATTAACTTAAAGAATACGAGTGAGAAAAAACAGGGAACTCAGTCCTGAGATTGACCTTTGCTGTAATTTCTGGGCATTGTAGGAATCAGCCAACTTCCTTTCCTTTAGTTTCCTCTTCTGTAAACTGAAGGTTAGTTAGTTGTAGAGCATACAGTCAGTGTTATGTCTGAAAATATTGAAATACAGAAACAAAGTGAAAAAGAAGGGTATGAAACCCCTTTCCATTCAACCGTAAGAGAGATGATGATTGTTACTCTTGGGAGTTCTGAGAGTGGGCAGTGGAGACAGTGGTTTGTTTGAGGATGCCACGCTGAGCATTGGGTGGATATGGAATTTGTGTGGGCTGGGAAGTAGAGAAGGGAGTTGGGGCAAGCTAAGACTGCCAGCTTCCAGACTGGGAGCTTCTGGGGTAGTTATGAGGAATGAGTCAGGAAACAGTTCTGTGTAAATAGTTAGGAAATTTTAAAGCTAATGTTGTTATAGGCCAAAGGAATTTTGGGGGGGATGATGAGAGATGTCAAATTTTATGGATGAGCCTACATGTAGGTGATGGTTCTACACTGAAAGATTTGCCACTTTTCTTCACCCTAGAATGTTCATATTGTGTGTGTGTGTGTGTGTGTGTGTGTGTGTGTGTGTGTGTGTCTGTATGGTTTCTTAGTGGACTGTGAGATATACTAAACGTAGATAAAAGGAATGTTTAACTACAAGATGAAGCAACAGAAAGTTAATCAAACAGTATCCAAGACAGGATGGAAATGGGCTTTAGGGGAGTCCTGAGAGAAAGAGAATTCACATTCATTCACATTCATTGAGTTCATGTGAATTTTTTCTTGGCCCTGGGCACTGTCATATCCATGAAATAACCTTATTATTGTCTTGAAAAGCTGTTCTTACATAGATCTGAAACCTAAGGCCCAGAGACAGTAAGCAGCTTCTGGGAATGACTATGTTGTTGAGCTCAGGTTTGAGCTGTGGAGGGTATGAAATTATTTCCTCTTGGAAACTCCATCCCAGACTCAACATGCTGGGCAAACTCACTTTATCTTTAAAGAACAGTCTCTATTTGCAAAGGAGAGAACCTGCTTCAAGACACTTGGCACTGTTAGAATTGTCAGTCAACGTTACCAAAGCAAAGGCACTTGAACTTAGGCCAAGGTATATGTTTCTGTAGTCACCCTGTGGTAACTACTGGGGTCAGCATTTCACAAAAACCTACTTACCCTTTTTAGTTAGGAAAACCCTAGAGGTGGGAGAGTAGGAGTGAGGGTCCCCAATTCCACTGTCATTTGGAAAAATGTCCAGATGGGAGTAGACTATCCACTTCCTAAAGGCAAATCTTTCTGAATCTACATAGTCTCACAGACTCACAGAACTTCAGAGCTGAAGAGACCTTCAGATGGACATTTTTCGGATAGACTTTCAGATACACATTTTGCCCCACTGCTCAGTCTAGGTTAGCGGAAAGGGCGAGGGTTCACTTATGGCCCTCCCATCTTCCTGTATTCAGTATTTTCCTGTCTGAAACATTGGGTGTATGATTAAGCTATTTAACCAGTTTCTGAATTTGTAATTTATGAAGCCAGGAAAAGGGCATTTATCACTTGAATCACCCCAGCAGTCTGTGTCAGAGTTAAGGAGAGATTTTTTTTTTTTTTTCTTAAAAATTCTGTTCTAGGCTATTTAAGGTCACTCTGCTTGCCTGCTTTGTAGAGACTTGTACATGCATTGCTGATCCCTGGGCTGAGTTCTCCCAGCCCTAGTGAACTCAGAAGTACAGATCCAGAAGGTTCAGCTTGATGGTTCCCATCAAGGGTAAAACTGAAAATAGGAAGCCATTGGTTGCTGATTGTAAGATAAATTTGTTTCAACAGTCTGTCAAAAGCAGTGGGTCCTATGAAAAGCCACATGACTAACCCGAAATAATTGGAACTTAAAAGATTCTAGGGTCTATGAGTAAGATTTCTTTCACCATGGGATCTAGGTAAGGCAAACTCACTCACTCACTAGTTCTTAAGTCCCATTTTCTTTTTGTCCTGGAACATTTCACCTGTCCTGATGTGGCAAACTACGTGATTGAATTAATACAGAAATGTCAGCCTTTATTGATGACAATTAGGTGTTCATTTATTTCTGCTTTATTAATAATTTATTTACCTATTCAACAAATCTTTAAAGCCTACTGTGTGCTAGGTGTGGAGGAAGAAACAAGTAACACTTCCTCCACGACACTTTTTCTAATCCCTCCAGTGTAAATTCTCTCTCCCTTTCCTGAAACTTAGTAGTTCTTTGTTTATAGTTCTCCAATAGATTTATGCCATGTTGCCTTGTATTGCAGCAGCTTGAGAACATGTCTTACTTTCCAGAACTAAGAAATTGCTTTACAAATATTTGTCTGTTCCATGGTATTTAAAGCAGTGCTGGTACAGAGTATGTTGTCAATGTTGTGGAACAAATGACTGAATGAATATTTGTTGAATTAGGTAAGAAGTTTCTTCAGCTTTGGCTGTTATGCTGCTGTAACAAACAACTCCCAAATTTCAGTAGCTCAGAACACAATGATTTATTTCTCATCTATGTTAATGTCTCATCTATATTAATGTCTATTGTGAGTTAGCTGCTCCCCATCTTCTGGATTTGAGGATCTGGGTAGAAATAGCCATTAGTTGGAATTTTATTGTGTTGGGGGACAAGAGAGATGGCAGATACACATGACAGATCAGAAGTGGCATTCATTGGCTGGGCACGGTGGCTCACTTCTGTAATCCCAACACTTTGGGAGGCATAGGCAGGTGGATCACCTGAGCTCAGGAGCCCGAGACCATCCTGGCCAACATGGTGAAACCCTGTCTCTACTAAAAATACAAAAATTAGCCAGGCATGGTAGCAGGTGCCTGTATCTCAGCTTCTTGGGAGCTTGAGGCAGGAGAATTGCTCGAATCCAGGAGGCGGAGGTTGCAGTGAGCTGAGATCATGCTACTACCCTCTAGCCTGGGCGACAAAGTGAGACTCCGACAAAAAAAAAAAAAAAAAAAAAAAAAAGAGGCATCCATCACTTCTGCTCATATTTCATTGTCACAAGCTAGTCATGTAGCCATGCCTGCCTTGGAGGGCAGACAAGGATAATTTTCTCATGAGGAAAGCCATGAATATTTGGGAATAATATAATTTACCAGAGAAGTCATCCTTATTTTTTAAAGAACTTAAAATTTAGTTGAGGAAGTAAGCTATACACAAAGAAATACAATTAAAAAAAATAAGGTGCAAGCAACATGTTATAGAAGTGTTAGAGGGGTGAGAGGAGGAGAGATTTCTTTGGACTGAGATTAGTCATAGAGGACCTACTAGAAGACGTGTTCTTTAAATTGGGCATAAAAAGTAAGATTTTGCCAGGTGGAACTGGACAAAAGGTGAATAGAAGAGTATTTAAAAATATGTGAAGGTACTCAAACAAAAGATGTACTAAAAAAAAAAAAAGTGAAAAGTCCACTTTTGGTGGAGAATTAAGTACCACATTTCAAAGTCGGGAATTTAGAGTCTATTAAGCAGGAAATTATAAGCCACTAGAGTTTTGGAAAGCTAAATAAAGGATGGATTGGAGAGAAGCTGAAGACATTTTTGAGGCTACACAAAGCGTCGAGGAAGGAGAGATAAAGACAGAACCAGAACAGTGAAAAGTATCAACAGGACAGAACATACAGAGGCAAGATGCAAAGGAAATGTACGAAGGTTGAAAACGGATTCGTTTGGAAAGCAAAGGACAGAGACAGTGAAAGAAGTTGCAGATGATTCCATTAATGGTGGTGCCATTAATGGAATTCAAAAAATAAGAAGAGGACTGACTCATCGGAGGAGAAAATAAGTTTTATTTGAGGTATTCTGACTTCGAGGAATTTCAGATAGAAATGTTTAGTAGGCGTATGGAACTCTGGGAACAGAGTTAGGATTGTGGTTGCGATTGAAGATGTAGTCCTGAGGGACTCTTAAGAGCTGACAGTTGAAGCCGTGAATGCAGATGAGAATCCCAAAGGAAACTAGTGGCCAAAAGGCAGAATCTTGGAGGGTTGCCAACATGTAGGATGTGGGAAGATGAAGACAAACCAGGGAGGGAGGCTGAAGAACACTGACAGGGCAGAGAAGAGAACAGTATAGTGTGGGATCGCGTGAGCTGAGGCAGGCGAGAGGCCGAGGAGCAGGGAGAGGTCAGCAGTGTTAAATGCTTTAGAAAGTGCTAAGAAGCATTGCAAATTAAGAAGTAAAGTTTAATAATCAACGTAAAAATGATTTTCACAGTTATTTAAGGAAATAGTTGGAGCTAATAAGGGACTAACATGAAAAAATAGCTTGCTGTTTGTCACAATAATGACTGATAAAAACAGTGAACTCTTCAAATACCTGCTGTTATTAATCCCACAAGTTCTGACAATAAAATCGTTATACTGAAAAAAAAAAAAAAGAAAGTGCTAAGAAGATGAGAATGTAGAAAGTGATATTGAGGTTACAGTAGGAGATCATTGGCGATGAGTAAGGAAACAACTTCAGTGAGGACTGGAGATGTTCTTGTGAGATATTTGATAACAAAAATTACAGAGACTGCATAATGGAGGAGTAGTTGGAAGCGGTGAAACTGAGTGTACGGTTAGTGCGGTAACCTCTGAAAAGAAGAGGCACCTATTCCATTCGGGAAAGGCAGGAGAAAACTATGCACTAAGAGAGAACTTGTCCGTGAGAAGGAGTGATTTTTAAGGTGCTTCTTAACAAAGTAGAGTTTATGGAATGTATTCACTCTTTGAAATTAAAAAGAAATTGCTTATTATTGAAAACTCAGGTCAGCTATTAAAAAAAAAAGAGAGAAAAATAAGACAAAAGAAGAAGAGAAAAAAAAAAAAAAAAACATGCACATACAACCAGTCAGGGGAAGCTGAGGAGACCTTCCAAACAACTGTATTGTATTCATTTACATATATTCCATGTCTGGCACTGGGCAGTCAAATATTCATAGGTAATAAATAGATATTAGAGAATGCATTATTGGGCCTTAGGACTGTTAATTTTAGAAAAATGTTTTTGTGGCTGGGCGTGGTGGCTCACTCCTGTAATCCCAGCACTTTGGGAGGCCAAGGCGGGTGGATCACAAGGTCAAGAGATCGAGACCATCCTGGCTAACATAGTGAAACTCCATCTCTATTAAAAATACAAAAATTAGCTGGGCGTGGTGGCACACACCTGTAGTCTCAGCTACTAGGGAGGCTGAGGCAGGAGAATCGCTTGAACCTGGGAGTTGGAGGTTGCAGTGAGCTGAGATCATGCCACCGCACTCTAGACTGGCAACAGCACGAGACTCTGTCTCAAAAAAAAAAAAAAAAAGAAAAAAGAAAAGAAAAGAAAAATTTGTTTGTGACCTGGAGCTTGTTAATCAAAGTGTCACTTCTGTAAGAGGAGGGCAGTTTAGGCCTTTTTTGGGGAGTAGTGAAGACCTTTTCTTTCCATAAGATTGAGGTTGCTGGAGTCTCTTCAAAGTGTGCAACCCACAAAACTCTGTGGGGAAATAAGACCCAACCATAGTATAATTATGTTATGTTAGGTTGCTCTCTGTTATATGAGGAGAGTATCCTGGGACAGGAAGAACTGGTGAACTTAGCAAAAAGCTGATGTTTACTGATATTTATTCATTTATTTCTTCATTAATCATTCACATTCATTCAACATTCTGCATATTTACTGAGTACATGCCAGCTACTATTCTAAGCAATGGAGACAGGCAGAGCCTCTCTACTCATGGAGATCACATTGAGATGAACAAATAAGAATGGGAGGTCATATAGTAATGAGTGCTATGAAGAAAAAAGAAAGCAGATTAAAGGAATCAAGAACAAATGAGGGGGTGGACTTCTCTTTCATATAGAATGGCCTTGAAAAGTCTCTGATGAAAAAAACACTAAACAGAGGTCTGAATGATCTGGAGGAAGCATGGCCCAGACAGAGAAAACAGTCAATGCTAAGCATATTCATTGCCAAGGCAGGAATGAACTTGACACATTTTAAGAAGTGCAGGAAGGTCAGTGTGGTGGGAATAAAAGGAGCAAATGGAGAGATATGGAGGTAGATATGAACTCGGAAAGAGAGGCCAGATCATGTGGGACCTTGAAGGCTTTTATTTTCACTGTGGTGGAAACTCTTTGGGTGGGTTTTGAGGAAGGGAAGAACATGCTAGGGATTATGTTTTTAGAAGATCACTCTGACTACTACGTGGAAATGGACCATAAGAGGACAGGACCTGAGGCAGGGAGACCAGTTAGGAAGCTGGTGCAGTAATCCAGGCAAGAAAAGAACAGAAGTTTGAATGAGGATGCAGCAATGGTGATGAGAGGTGGAAAGATTCTAGATATATTTAAACGTTTTTAATAGCAGTTTTATTGAGATATAATTTACATAGAATAACATTTTATTTAAGTGTTTTCATTAAAAGTACACAATTAAGTGGCTTTAGGAATATGACAGGACTCCATGATAGGGTAGATACAAAGTGTGAGAGGAAGAGAGAGGCATCAAGGTTGTCACCTGGATTATGGATTAAGAAACTGAGTGGCATTTGCTGAGCTGTAGAGCACTGGGGAGAAGAAAAGTACCTATATCACTTGACTAGGAGATGACCTGTAAGCACACAGGAAGATGTCTAGTGTGTTGTAAATATAAAATATATTTCTGGCTATTCTTTTCCCTATATTACACTTCCTTTCTATTTTTATACACAATGAGTAAGTCAGAGGTACAGTTATTGAAATCAGGATATACAGTCAGAGGGGTTAATGTCTGGATTTGATTTGATGTTCAGAAACCATGCTATGGATCTAGGAAGTTTTCTATCTCTCCTTCCATGGTGCTGACTCTGTCTCAGTTATGGCCAAAGATAAATTTCTCCTGTAAGGCATATAGCAAATTGCCGTGCAAGGTATTTTCTCTAGGAAGCCAGAGAACAGATTATCATGTTGAATATTTTTAGTGGGCCATAGAATGACCTCTGTTAGTGTGCTCTTATGGAAAAAGAATGAGTATATACCAGATGGTGATCCTTCTTGCCCAATAAATCATTGATATGTAAAATTTGGTGATCTCCATTGGGATTCCCCACCATTAATTTCACAAGCCTGATGTTATGTGCCAATTGCTTTTCTGAATTGTGTGTATTTGTATAGTAAACTTACAAACAAACTTTATGATTTATATATACAGACACTCACATATATAAGACTCATGCTTAACAGTAATATTTCATATTCATTACTAAAGCTACAGATAAAACAACTGGAGAAAAGCCAAGTAAGTTGAACATGGACAGGGAAATCCAGAGACAATATTTACTAATGGGAAGTACTTGGTCTGGATTCTTGCCTTATTCTGAACCTTGGGACTCATTTGTCTGAGTTATCTACTGCTGTGTAACTGACCATGCCAATCCTTAGTGGCTTGAGGCAACACTTCATTATTATTATCTCTCCTAGTTTTGCAGGGTAAATGAACTCATCTGGGCAGTCTTCATTTGGGGTCTCTCATGCAGTTGTGGTCATATAGCTGCTGAGGCTGGAGCCATGTGAAGTCTCAACAGGGCTGAGTATCCACAATGGCTTCTTCATCACATCTGACATCATGCTTTTTCACGTGGTCTTTCTTCCAAGAAAAAGTAGCCTGGACTTCTGACATGGAAGCAGGAACTTCCTATACTCACAAATGCAAGGCCTGGAACTGACACAATGTTACTTTCACCATATTCTATTGGTTGAAGTCTTCAGAGGTCAACCTAGATTCACAGTTGGTGGAGGAATAAAATCCAGCTCCAGATGGGGGTGTGGCATGTACATAGAAGGAGGGAAGGAATTAATCACAGTCATTTGAAAGATGAACTACATTTAATAAGCATGTAACCATTCTCATCTCACACAGAAATTACCATGCCTTTTACAAAAAACTATTTTTTAAACATGAATCTTCTGATCACCTATTAGGATGGTTATTGTCAAAAAAGTAAGAAAGAAACCACAGAAAATAACAACTGTTCATGAGGATGTGGAGTAATTGGAACCCTTATGGTACCCAGTTGGTGGGAATGTTCAACGGACAGTCACTGTGGAAAACAGTATAGTGGCCCACAAAAAGGTTAAAAATTACCATATGATTCAACAATTCCACTACTGAGTATATGCCCAAAAGAATTGAATTTGGGTTTCAAGGAGATATTTGTATACCCAAGTTCATAGCAGCCCTGTTCGATTATGCATAATAGTTAAAATATGAAAGCAACCCAAGTGTCTGTTGATGGATGAATAATACACAAAATGTGGTATATAAATTACATGGAATATTATTCAGCCCTGAAAAGGAAGAAGATTCTAACCAATGTTATAACATGGATGAACTGTGAGGATACTATGCTAAGTGAAATAAGCCAGGCACAAAAAGACACATATTGTATGATTTCACTTAATATGACTACTTAGAATAGCCAAATTCATAGAGACAGGAAGTAGAATGGTAGTTGAAAGGGCCTTGGGAGAAATGGGGAGTTATTGTTTAGTGGGTATAGAGTTTTACTTGGGGAAGATGAAAAGAGTTCTGAATATGGATGGTGGTGATGGTTGTACAACACTATGGATGTATTTAACAACTGAACTGGAGACAAAAATGGTTAAAATGGTAAATTTTATGCTATGTGTGTCTTATTTCATCTTTTAAATAATTAAATAAATATAAACTAAATATCTGATAACTGGCACTATATTAAGTTCATTCTGTATTTATAAAATCAGAGGCTTATAATTGTTTTGTATCTTACAAAACTTATCCAACATCAGAAAAGATGCTGGCATATAGATCATTATTTCATAGATCTTAACAAATCATTAGATGCTGTTCTTCAAAAAAATAGATAAGCAGATCTGGATTCTTCTGCAACTTTTTGTTGGTTTTCAGGATGAGCTATTTGAATACCATTTGATTTTGTTTTTAAGCCTAGATCTATAAGCTAATGGAAAAAATAATTGCGGAATCATTTTGGTGATAACTTTTGGTCAACACGACCCATTTCATTTAACTGAACACAAGTGTAGTAGGTATGGACAATCCTATGAGCCCTAATTGATCATGTCCTATGTGTCAGATGCAGAGTGAGGTTACACAAAAGTGCAAGCCAAATAAGGTGGTACAAGTCCAGAACTGACTGAGAGTCAAGTGACATATGGGAAGAATCAGCAAAAAAGTTGGCAGATATAAAATCTGGAGGCAACCAAGCATATTGCTAGGAGTTTCTTGAAAAATGGGAAGGTTAGGCAGTCCAAGCAGGATATAAGAACTGATCAATAACCCAGGAGAAACCCCATCCAGAGAATAGCAAATAAACGGCAATATGAAAGCAGATAAGCACATTACTAATACGTGGCTTTAAATACTTAATGAGCCAGAGATATGCAAGGCCAAAGTGTGCAGAAAGCAGCAATTGAGAAAATACATTCATGAGTTGAGCCAATAATTATTCAAGACAGGAAAGTCTTTAAACTTAACTGCTCAGCTCCTTCTAGTCATCCCTAAAGAAACCTCCTTCAGCTTGGACAAAGATCTGTCAAATTCATAACACCCATGGGTTAAGGAATTCCCCATTCTTGGTAGGAAAAGTTATATCATTACTCTCCTGTGGTCATAAATTTTCAGTTAACCCGTGTAATGTGTCTGCAGAGTGTTTGGCATGTGGCATTCTCAGTGAACATTAGTTCCTTCCCTTCTAGTTTCAAGGTACGCAAAAAGCCATTTAGCAAGAAGTGACTCCTGCCCCCATCTCGTGAAGGTGGAGCTGACCTGGCTTTGTCATCAACATGTGATGACTCTCAACTCATTTGGGTTCCTCATGTAGCCACATGCTACTAATTAATTTGAAGAAAATTAATAGTCATCACTGTTTTCTAAATTGTGCATGTAAATTCCAACTTAGGAACAAAGTCGATAGTCACTGAAGAGTAGTTGCCTACATAGTGTATATAAAATAGTCTGCTCTGATTCAAGTTCCTTTGAAACAAAGTTAAATTGGTGCAACAGAAGTTAAGTTCATTAGAAAGGAAAAGATCTGAGGGCTACACTGGTCACTATGATAAGGACTTGATAGAGTTTTGCAGAAAAAGTCTAATGATTGACTCATTTATAAGAATTCTAAATAAAGATATATAAACGAAGGTAAAATGACCTCAGAATGAACAATGTCATGAGAATCCAAGCTGTTACATCCGGTATTAGCAGAAACTTCCAGCAGCACTCCCTAGTACGAAGGGCCAATAACAAATACTGTAATTCAAGTGAGGAACAGCCTTACTTTCCAGAACTGCCCAGTTAATCAAAAAGTCTGGAACTATTCCCAGGATTTTTTTTTTTTTTTTTTAGATCTAGAAAAAAACCTCAAGATAACCCTTGTAAAATTGATCTAACATCAATGGGATGTGAGAAGGTAGTTATAGGTTTGCATTATCAAAGGGGTTTTGCAAAAAATAAAGTGATTTGCAAAATGAGACTAAGGTAGAAAAGGTAAACACGTATCATTTGTGTGTGGTGATTGGAGGAGAGTGGGGGAGGGCAGGGGAGCATTCCAGGGAAAGAAGCAACAGTTCTACAATGTGAAGGAAGTTGATCAGACTTCAGCTTCCCTAGAGGATAAGCAAAATTTAATTATTAACTTGTTCTTGGCACCAGATTTATTCCCCACACAAAGACTTTAAATCAAACCTAGGAATAACTCTAAGAGCGAAGAGGAGACATTTTATTTGAAGGTGGGTGCTGTAGATGAAATAGTAAGTGGAAATCTGCTTATTCTCACGGATTAGTTCCATGTGGAAGTTTCAAATCCTACAGTGGCCAATGGAAAAGGTAAAGTTAGATGAGAGCATCATTTACTTCTTTGTGAAAAAGTATCCCTCAGTAATTACTCAGGATTCACAGGTGGCTTTGTGTTGTTTCACAGGTCTTGAAGTTGACTCTAATTAAAGCCCTCCCATCTTTCCAAGAATTCTTAATGACCATAATCTTTGGAACTTTAGCATTTCCCCAGAGGCTCAAATAGGATACGGAAAATTATCATTGTCCCAAATTCAATATATTAGTGATGTAGTTCAGATGCCCTCTGACCTTATACACTCACTCCTTGAGATTTTACCTAGAAACGTTTCTGTTCAACTTCACCAACTTCAGCTATAACTACTCTCTCAGAATATCAAGTATACAATAGACATCAGCAGAAGATAATTTTCCTTCCTCCCACCACTACTTAAAAAAAATTAGCTATAGATAAAGATTCCAAACATAGCCTCCTCTATAATCCATAAATACCACTTTTAGGTATATACCCAGGAGAAATATGTCATCGTCAAACATGTATAGGAATGTTCATAGTTGCTTTGTTCATAATAACCAAAGACTAAAATCAACTGATTCTGATGAATCAATATTCATCAGAAGCAGTAGAATATTTCACAACAGTGAAAAAGAGCAAGCTATTGCTACGTACAACAAGATACATGTCACAGACATAATGCTGAGTGAAAAGAAGCTAGACACAAAAGAATACCACTATGAATCCATTTATATGAAGTTCAAGGATAATTAAAACTAATCTATGGTGATAGAAGAATAGTGGCTATTTTCAGAGGATACTAACTCAGGATGGTCATCAGGAAGCCTTCTGGGAGGCTAGAAGTACCCACTGTTTTATCTGTGTGGTAGTTCTATGGGTGTATATACATGTAAAGAGTGATTAAGCTGTGCACTTAAGATTTGAGCACTTTACTGAATGTATATTATATCCCAATTTTTTAAAACAAGAAGAAAAAATCCTGTTCAGAAGTTTATATTTGGAAATTCAAAATTTAAGCTTATGCCCAAGATGCCAGCTCTTCATTGGTAATGCATTAGTGATCTGATAATAGCTGTAGCCAATAATTCCCTGCAAATATAGTTTTTGGTACACAATTTTAGAAAAATGAGCATAACAGGAAATTCTAATCAAAATAACTTTTCCATACTTATTGGTATCAATAGTAATAATATAAGCTACTCTTCATCATATATATGATATACAGTATACAATATGGTTTCATTTACTTTCAACAGATATTTTTGTCTTTTCTTGTTGTCCTGAGTTAAAGAATCTCCTTCAAGTACAGTAACCTGAACAAGGCAAATAGCCCATTATGAGACTGTCATAACAAAGTTTATTTCGGTCTGGATATTCCAAGTGCATTACCAAGGGAGATTAAAGAAAAGGGAGAATAAGCCTTTCTACTATAACAGTTTTACTTCAATTTTTAAAAAATAGAGTAGTTTCCCATTATTGCGTCTTTGTTTCTGGTAACCAGTCTTCAGGAGTAATTAGCTTGAGATGTCATTTATAAAGAAGCAATTTTTAATGGACTAACTTGAAAACAATCTTTTATCTTATACTGGCAGGTTTTTCTTAATGAATTAAATAAACCATTTCTATGCCTACAGAAAACAAACAGACCCATTCCCAGAAGGATAAACTCTCTTGCCATCTAGGGAGTTTCAGATCTGTTTAGGGAACCAAGATAGTGAAACAATAGCACTGAGGAGGCTACTGATAGGGAATGTGTCACTGGAGTATTGTAGACACTAATCATGAATGCTGAAGAAATTCAAGAGGTAAAGTCTGCTGGGGGCAATTTCATTTTCAAATGAATATCATTTCGTTGGGGGAAGATTCTTCATAGGACAAAACTCGACTTCTTTAAAGCTGTACCCTGTTAATCCACAGTGCAACCCAAAGACTGGAACAGCAAAGTGAAAGGCCTCAAGTTCATAACTTTTGTCCCTGATTTAGTTTCAAAACCATTTCTTGGCTGCTGTTTGGAACTATGAGAAAACGTCAATTGTCTCAGCAGTTGTCATGGAGAAATCACAACTTAACCCAAAACACTGAAAAGGAGCTTCAATATCTTAAGGGACCCCAAAAAGCCAAAGCTTTTAGAAGTCCCAGCTCCTAAGCCTTGATGGGGGTGGATGGAAGTCATCAAGGGAGATCTGTCTAACAGCTATTTAGAGTGTACTCTTGATTGCTGTTTCCTGAAAAAGGAGTCTTGTACCAGCTAGTTATGGAGATTAGTGGGTAAATTTTCTAGTCAGCATTATTTATAAGCTTCTGGAGAATTTATGAATATTAATATGATGTTGGGAAAAAAGTTGTGAATGTTATAATGTAAAATTGGGGGTGGGGAGTGGTCCAGGATGGCTGAGTAGAAGCAGCTGTGGTGTGTGGCTCTCAAGGACAGGAATGAAAGGGCCGAGTGAATATAGCACCTTTGATTGAAATATCCAGGTACTCACAATGGTACTGATGAGGAAAACAACTCAACTTACTGAGAAGAAAGAAAAGCAGGGTGGGATGATGACCCACCTGGGAGTGACATAGAGCCAAGGGAATCCCTACCCCTAGCCGAGAGAAGCAGTGAGTAAATGTGTGACCCGAGGGAACCACGATCCTCCCACAGATCTTTGCAACCCTCCAATCAGGATCCCCTCGTGAGTCCACACCACCAGGGCCTTGGGTCCAACACACAGAACTGTGTGAAATTTTAGCAGAGTAGCTGCTCAGGCACAGACAGAGACCCAGGAGTTTTACATACTTTGGCTTGGGATCCTCAGCAAGATGGGAGGTCCGTACATACCCCAGGAAGGGGGCTGAATCCAGGGGGCTGAGAAGCATCGGTCTATGGGCCTCATTTCCATGGCACCTCACAAGATAAGACCCACTGGCTTGGAATTCCAGCTAGCCACCGGCAACAGGGTGGAGCCTGCCTCAGACAGAATGGAGGCCCTGGGGGTAGAGGTGGGCCACCATCTCTGCTGTTTGATAGACTCAGCCATTCCAGGCTGCAGGCTTTAGATAGTCCAAGTGGTCCTGACGAGGAAGGGTCCCAGTGTAGCAGAGAATGTGACAAGACTGTTTCTTTGATTGGAACCCTGATTTGTTCCTCCTCACTGGGCGGGACTTCCCATTTGGGACCTTCAACTACCCCTGCCTGCCCTTATTCTATGGACAGAGCTCTTCTCTCTCCCTGGGATGGAGTGCTAGGGTGGGGAGCTGCACCCTTGTTTGTTTGGATGACTCAGTCATTTCAGCCTGGGCTTAGTTCAAGCCAACGATGGGGCAGAGGCAGTTCCCCAGCACAGCATGGCTATGTTGCCAAGGCATGGCCAAACAGAATCTATAAACAGGATCTGGATTCATTCCTTCTCACTCGGTGGGTCCTCCCAGTCAGGGGACCCCCAGCAACCACCGCCTGTGTTCTACCACTGACAGAGTTCTAATTTCCCCCTGGGATGAAGGGCCTGGGGGGTGGGGCAGGCCACCACCTTGGCTGTTTGGGCATCTCAGCCAGTCCAGCCTGCAGACCTTGGAGAGCACAAACGAGTCAGGGGCTGAAGAGATCCTCAACACAGCATAGCTGCTCTACCAAAATGCAGCCAGACTGAGACTGCTTTTCCTGGTCCTGTTCCTCCTGATGGGGTGAGACCTTCCAACTGGGATCTCCAGCCACCTCCTACAGGTACATTCAGGCAGCCAACAAGTCAGTACCCTCCTGGGACGGAGCATTCAGAGGAAGGGGCAGGTTACTATTTTTACTGTTTCACAGTATTCACTGGTGATACCTCCAGGTACTGGAAAAACTGAAGCAATTAGGGTCTGGAGCAGACACTTAGCAAAATCGCAGCATTCCTACGGAAGAGTGGCCAGACTGTTAAAAGAAAAAAGCCAAAACAATAACAAACCCCACAAAAAGCCCATCCTAAGTCAGCAACCTCAAAAATTGAAGGTAGATAAACCCACACAGATGAGAAAAAGTCAGCATAAAACCACTGAAAACTCAAAAAACCAGAGTCCCCCCTTTCCTCCAAATGATCGCAACAGTTCTCCAGCAGGGGCTCAGAACTGGGTGAGGCTGAGATGGCTGAAATGACAGAGGTAAGTTTCAGAATGTGGATAAAAACAAACTTTGCTGAGCTAAAGAGCATGCTGTAACCCAATGCAAAGAAGCTAAGAAACATGATAAAACAATGCAGAAGCTGACAGCCAAAATAGTCAGTATAGTAAGGAACATAACTGACATGACAGAGCTGAAAAACACGCTACAAGAACTTCACAATGCAATCATGAGTATTAATAGCAGAACAGACCAAGCAGAGGAAAGAATCTCAGAGCTTGAAGACAATCTTTCTGAAATAAGACAGGCAGATAAGAATAGAGAGAAAAGAATAAAAAGGAATGAATAAAACCTCCAAGAAATGTGGGATTATATGAAGAGACCAAATCTATGACTGACTGGGCTACCTGAAAGAGATGGGGAGAATGGAACCAATTTGGAAAACATATTTCAGGATATCATCTGGGAGAACTTCCCCAACTTAGCAAGAGAGGCCAACATTCAAACTCAGGAAATGCAGAGAACCCCAGTAAGATACTCCACAAGATCATCCCCAAGACACTTAACCTTTAGATTCTCCGAGGTCAAAATGAAAAAAAAAAAAATGTTAAGGGCAGCCAGAGAGAAAGGCAAGGTCACCTACAAAGGGAAGCCCATCAGACTAATAGTGGAAACCCTACAAGCCTGAAGACATTGGGGGCCAATATTCAAAATTCTTAAAGAGAAAGAATTTCTAACCTGGAACTTCATATCTGGCTGAACTAGTTCATAAGCCATGGAGAAATAAGTCCCTTTTCAGACAAGCAACTGCAGAGGGAATTTGCTACCACCAGACCTGCCTTACAAGAGCTCCTGAAGGAAGCACTAAATATGGAAAGGAAAAACCATTAGTAGATGCTACAAAAACACACAGACCAGTGATGATATGCACCCTGGTCTATACAAAAAGTACACAGACCAGTGACAATACAAAGCAACTGCATAAGTTAGCCTGTAAAATAACTAGCTAATATCATGATGACAGAATCAAATTGACACATAACAATACTAACCTTAAATATAAATGGGCTAAATGCACCAATTAAAAGACACAGAATGGCAAACTGGATTAAGAACCAAGACCCACTGAAATGCTGTCTTTAAGAGAGCCATCTCATATGCAAAGACAAGCATAGGCTCAAAATAGAAGGATGGAGGAAAATTTATCCAGCAAATGGAAAACAGAAAAAAGCAGGGGTTGCAATCTTAGTTTCTGACAAAACAGACTTTAAATCAAAAAAAGACAAAAAGGGCATTACCTGATGGTAAAGGGTTCAGTTCAACAAGAAGAGCTAACTATCCTAAATATAAATATAAGCACTAAATACAGAGGCACCCAGATTCATAAAGCAAGTTCTTAGAGACCTTCAAAGAGACACACTCCCACACAATAATAGTGGGAAACTTTAACACCCCACTGACAATAGTAGACAGATCATAAAGACAGAAAATTAACAAAGATATTTAGGACCGGAACTCTGCTCTGGATCAAGTGGACCTAAGAGATATCTACAGAACTCTCCACCAAATCACTACAGAATATACATTCTCATTGCCATGTGACCCTTACTCTAGAACTGATTGCATAATCAGAAGTAAAATACTCCTTAGCAAATGCAAAATAACTGAAATCATAACAAACAATCTCTTGGACCACAGCACAATCAAATTAGAACTCAATATTAAGAAATTCACTCAAAACCACACAACTACATGGAAATTGAACAACCTGATCCTGAATGACTTTTGGGTAAATAATGAAATTAAGGCAAAAATCAGGAAGTTCTTTGAAACTAATGAGAACAAAAACACAACATACCAGAATCTCTGGGATGCAGCTAAAGCAGTGTTAAGACAGAAATTTATAGCACTAAATGCCCACAGCAAAAAGCTAGAAAGATGTCAAGTTAACAACCTAATGTTACAACTAAGAGACCTAGAGAATCAAGAGCAAACAAACCCCAAAGCTAGCAGAAGGCAAGAAATAACCAAGACCAGAACTAAATTGAAGGAGATAGAGACATGAAAAATCTGTCCAAAGATCAATGAATACAGGAGGTGTTTTTTTGAAAAAATTAATAAAATAAATAGACTGCTAGGTAGAAAAATAAAGAAAAAAAGAGAGAAAATTCAAATAAACACAATCAGAAATGATAAGGGGGATATTACTGCTGACTCTGCAGAAATACAAACAACCATCAGAGAATACTGTAAACACCTCTATGCACATAAACTAGAAAATCTAGAAAAAAAGAATGAATTCCTGGACGCATACAACCTTCCAAGACTGAACTAGGAAGAAATTGAATCCCTGAATGGACCAATAATAAGTTTTGAAACTGAGGCAGTAGTAAATAGCCTATCAATCAAAAAAGCCAAGGACCAGATAGATTCACAACTGAATTTTACCAGAGGTAAAGAGGAGACCTGGTCCCATTTCTACTAAACCTATTCCTAAAGATTGAAAAGGAGGGACTCCTCCCTAACTCATTCTATGAGACCAGCATCACCCTGATACCAAAACCTGGCAGAGATACAACAACAACAAAATTTCAGGCCAATATCCTTAATTAACATCAGTGCAAAAATCCTGAACAAAATATTGGCAAATTGAATTCAACAGGATATCAAAAAGCTTATCTACCAGAATCAAGTAGGCTTCATCCCCAGGATGCAAGATAGGTTTAATACGTGCAATTCAATAAATGTGGTTCCTCTAAGAAACAGTGCTAAAGACAAAAACCACTTGATTATCTCAATAGATGCAGTAAAGGCCTTCAATAAAATTCAACATCCTTCATCTTAAAACTCTCAAAATTTAAGGAACATACCCCAAATTAATAAGAGCCATCTATGACAACCCCACAGCCAATATCATACCAAATGGGCAAAAGCTGGAGGCATTCCCCTTGAAAACTGGCACAAGATAAGTTTGCCCTCTCTCACCTATTCAACATAGTATTGGAAGTTCTGGTCAGGGAAAGCAGGCAAGAGAAATAAATAAAGGGTATTAAAACAGGAAGAGAGGAAGTCAAACTATCTTTGTTTGCAGATGACATCCTGTATCTAGAAAATCACATCATCTCAGCCTAAAAGTTTCTTAAGCTGATAAGCAACTTCAGCAGTATCCAGATATAAAATCAATGTGTGAAAATTATTAGCATTCCTACACAACAACAACAGGTAAGCCAAGAACCAAATTATGAATGAACTCCCATTCACAACTGCCACAAAAAAGAATAAAATACCCAGGAATACAGCTAACCAGGGAAGTGATGGATCTCTATAAGGAGAACTACAAACCAGTGCTCAAAGAAATCAGAAGACACACAAAAAACTGGAAAAACGTTCCATGCTCATGGATGGAAAGAATCAGTATTGTGAAAATGGCCATACTGCCCAAAGCAATTTATAGATTCAATGCTATCCCCATTAAACTACCATTGACATTCTTCACAGAATTAAAAAAAAAAAAAACTGTTTCAAAATTCACATGGAACCATATCGATAGCCAAGGCAATCCTAAGTAAAAAGACCAAGGCTGGAGGCATTACATTACCTGGCTTCAAATTATACTACACCTATATACTTCCACTTCTGGCCCATCCTCTTTCTCTCTGTGGTGATAGTGCTTGTGCAAACATGGTGAACATTTCTAAGACCCACCGGACTTCCTGTGAAAACTGTGGCAAGCACCAATCCCATAAAGTGACACAGTGTAAGAAGGGCAAGGACTCTCAGTATGCCCAGTAAAAGTGGTATTATGATAGGAAGCAGAGTGGCCATGGTGGGCAGACTAAGCTGATTTTCCAGAAAAAGGCTAAAACTACAAAGATTGTGCTAAGGCTTGAATGTGTTCAGCCCAACTGCAGATCTAAGAGAATACTGGCTAATAAAAGATGCAAACATTTTGAACTATGAGGAGATAAAAAGAGAAAGGACCAAATGATCCAGTTGTAAGCATCATCTTTTGCTTTATTACGAAGACAATAAAATCTTAAGTTTATGTTAAAAAGAAAAAAAAAAAAAACCTATACTACTGTGCTACAGTAGCCAAAACAGCAGAATACTGGTACAAGAACAGACACATAGACCAATGGAACAGAGTAGAGAACTGAAATATAGGACTACACACTTATAACCATCTGATCTTTGACAAACCTGACGAAACAAGC
This sequence comes from Rhinopithecus bieti, assembly GCF_001698545.2. Taxonomy (NCBI): domain Eukaryota; kingdom Metazoa; phylum Chordata; class Mammalia; order Primates; family Cercopithecidae; genus Rhinopithecus; species Rhinopithecus bieti. The sequence continues at coordinate 953,152 of NW_016829908.1, forward strand.
AATGGGGAAATGATTCCCTATTTAATAAATGATGCTGGAACAACTGGCTAGTCATATGAAGAAAATTTGAGCTGGACCCCTTCCTAACATCATCCATGACAAAAATCAAGTCAAGATGAATTAGAGACTTACATGTAAAACCTCAGACAATAACAACCCTAGAAGAAAACCTAGGCAATACCCTTCAGGACTTAGGCATGGGCAAAGATTTCATGATAAAGATGCCAAAAGCAATTGCAACAAAAGTAAACATTGACAAATGGGATCTAATTAAACTAAAGAGGCCAGGTGTGGTGATTGACACCTGTAATCCCAGCACAAGGCAGGCAGATCATCTGAGGTCTGAGTTCAAGATCATGTGAGTTCAAGATCAGCCTGGCCAGCATGGTGAAACCCCATCTCTACTAAAAATAAAAAAATTAGACAGCCATGGTGGCATGCGCCTGTAGTCCCAGATACCTGGGAGGCTCAGACATGAGAATTGCTTGAACACAGGAGGCAGAAGTTGCAGTGAGCCAAGATTGTGCCACTACACTTCAGCCTGGGCAACAGAGCAAGACTACATCTAAATAAATAAATAAATAAACTAAAGAGCTTCTGCACAGCAAAATAAACTATCAACAGAGTAAACAGACAACCTACAGAATGGGAGAACATTTTTGCAGTCTATTCATCTGACAAATGTCTAATATCGAGCATCTATAAGGAATTTAAACAAATTTACAAGAAAAAACCAAACAACTCCATTAGAAAGTGGACAAAGGACATGAACAGATACTTCTCCAAAGAAGACATACATGCGGCCAACAAACATATAAGCAAAGGCTCAACATCACTGATCATTAAAGAAATACAAATCAAAACCACAATGAGACATCATTTTACACCAGTCAGAATGGTTACTGTTAAAAGTCAAAAAACAACAAGTGCTGGCGAGGTTGGGAGAAAAATGAATGTTTTCAGATTGTTGATGAGGGTGCAAATTAGTTCAGCCATTGTGGAAGACAGTGTGGCAATTCCTCAAAGACCTAGAGGCAGAAATACCATTTGACCCAGCAATCCCATTACTGGGTATATACCCAAAGGAATATAAATCATTCTATTATAAAGACACATGTACATGTATGTTCACTGCAGCATCATTCACAACAGCAAATACATGGAATCAACTTAAATGTTCATCAGTGACAGGCTGGACACAGAGAATGTGATGCATATACACCATGGAATACTATGCAGCCAGAAAAAGGAACAACATCATGTCCTTTGCAGGGACATGGATGGAGCTGGAGGCCATTATCCTTAGCAAACTAACACAGGAAGAAAAAACCAAATATGACATGTTCTCACTTATAAGTGGGAGCTAAATGATGAGAACACATGGATACATGGCAGAGAACAACACACACTGGAGTCTACTGGAGGGACCTCCGTTGGGGAGTGAAAGGGGAGCGGATCAGGAAGAATAGTTAATGGATGCTGGGCTTAATAATTGGGTGATGGGATGATCTGTGCAGTAAACCATCATGGCAGCTATTTACCTACGTAACAAACCTGCACATCCTGCACATGTATTCCTAAACTTAAAATAAAATTGGAAATAAAATAAGAATATAGCAAGCAGTTATTTTGGTATTTTACAATTAATTTATTTAATATCTACATATGTTGAACATCTGCCAAGTGCCAGTATTGGGTATAAAAGGCAGACCCTACCCTCATGGAGCTTGCAGGCTAGTGAGTGATTCAGACAAATGAATGGGTAAGTATTATGTACTAAGATAAGTACCAGGCATTTGATAAATGGTGTGTTACTGTGCACAAACGACAACTGATCTTAGCCTAAGTGTCTTCATCTAAGATAATAACCATCTCATATGATTGCTGTGAGGACTGTGTAGAAAGTAGCAAGCCCTCATTTTGTAAGTAGTCACAGATGTAGACAGAGGCTAATGTAGCACACGATGTTGTGAGAGTACATAGAAGGGTTGCATTGGTCCACTTGAGGGCAGAGCCTCAGAAAAGTCCTCTGTGAGGAGGTGGCTGCTAATGTAAGACCTAAATGATGACTGGGAAACAGCCAGGAGAGAGCAGAGAAGATTCCCTCCAAAGAAAGTGGTGGTATAAGGGTGCAGAAGTGAGAGACGATTGACAGTAGTTCTGTCTGGCTGAACAGCAGAATTCCAGCAGGGGAGCGTTAAGAGGTGAGGCTGGGTAGATGAAGTATGCTAGTTAACTAGCACCGGGGATATCTGCTGATTTCCGTGGTACGAATTTCAGCTACCAGCAATTTAACAAGTGGCTCACAAAATTCCTCAATTTTTAAAAATCACCTCTGTGGCAGGTGCAAGTGACCTCCAAGATACCCTAGTTACTGGGTTAAGAATTTGGATAGACTCTGGGGCAATGGATAGTCATTAACATGCTTTCAGCCAGGGAGACAGTTTTAGATCACTCTGATCTCCAGGGAGATCAGTTTTAGAAGGATCACTCTGGCTTTAGTGAGGAGGAGACAGGGCAAGTCTGGAGACAGTGATCTAGGCCAGAAATTAAAATAAACATAGCGAAGGTAGTGGCAGTTGTTGGAGAAGAAATTCGATTTAGAAGATATTAGAGCCAATAGATGGTTGGTAAGCTGCAGAGACTTAGGTAGGCGGCACATCCAATAAGTGAGTCTGGGTTTCAAACCTGGGCAACAGGATGGATGCTGGCACCATTCTCTAAGAGCAGGAATTCAGACAGTAGAAAATGTTTGGAAGGAGGCACACTAATTTACACATTTGAACTTACTGAGTTTAGTGCCTCATCCAAGTGCTGATCTCCAAGAGGCAGCTGGCTGGATAGATACAGAGATTTGAAAATCAACTGCATATAGATGGTAAGCCTGAGATCACAGGAAGAACCTAGAAGAGAAGCCTAAGTACACTCTTGTTTAAGGGATTTAGCCAACAAAAGGAACACAAAAGGGAGGAAGAGGAGTGGCTGTATTGCTGGGTTGAGAAATAGAAGAGATGGTGGCGTGGAGCTAGTCTTCTAGCTCTAGTGAGCCTTTAAAGGAGGGAATAATTGGTGACACTAAACACCTATGACAAGTGAATGAAGACTAAAAAGTGACTATGGATTCAAGTAGGAGGTTGCAAGTCGTGCCCTTGGTAAGATCAGATTTAGTGAATTCCAATTGCAGGAGATCAATTGGAAGTTGGGTTATAAACATAAAGTGACAAAGTGGTGAAATAAATGTAGGCGACTCAAAAAGTACAGCTGGCTGGTCCAGACAAGGAAAGACAATAGGGTGGTGAGTGCAGAAGACACGGGGAACTAGGAAGAGAATATTGTTTGTGTGTTTGATTCATGTGTAAAGGGAGAGACATCTTAAAATGCTGAATTACTTAACAAATGCTTGCATAATACCTGCGAATGGGCTGCTACTGTTCTAAAAGCTTTGCACATGTTCACTGATTTAATCCTTATAAGGAGAGGTATTCTTATTGTCTCCATTTTACAGATTAAAAAAGTAGCCTATAGCCACGCAGCTGGGAAAGAGTGGTGTCAGCATCTGTCCCTAGGCTACCTGGCTCCAGAGTCTGTGCTGTTAACCATTACCCACTGGGTCCACTCATATTGTTCTGCCAACTATGCTGATGGGAAGGGGTCATCCATGGAGAAGTAGAGGTTGAAGGTACAAGAGGGGGAGAAAAACCAGTAGGATAAGTTCCCTCATGTGGCGGGAGGGGAATAAGATCAAGAGAACAGGTGGAGAGGTTAACCCTAGACAGGGAGGAATATTGAAATGGGAGGAAAAGAGGATTGAAAGAAAAGGTCGAACTGTAGGTAAATTTGTAAGTTTAGTGGCAAGAAATAGGAAAATATTTCACAAGTGGTAAGGGAGAAATGGCCTGGAAGCAGAAGTAGGGAGTAAAGAAGATCATGATCTAACCTTTTGATCCAAAGGTTTTATATGGAATATGGGAAAGAGAGCAACTTTCACTTGAGACAGGGCTGCTGAGTGTTTCTGGCGGAGCCAGGTTTCAATCAAGTCAAGGAGGGAAGGCTCAATGAAGAGGTCCAGGCTGTAGGGGGCTGAATCATGGGATGAGAGTTACAGAGGGCTCAGAGGGAAGATCTGGAAGGGAGGTGAGGAATGGGGATTGGGTTGAGAAGGAAGAGAATGGGATACCAGTTGGGTTTATGTCTTGGGGTGGGGATCAAGGATAACAAGGTTGTTTCTACGGTGCTTGGTGAGTTTCCCTGGCTGAGAGTATACCAAGAAGTTGATCTCCTGGTGGGGGAGCAGGTAAGTAAGTGGGTGAGGAGAGAAGACGAGGAAGTGGTGGGAGGTGGGGGTGGTTCAGTAGTCAGGGCCTCCTGGAGGGATTGCACTTCCAAATGAGCCATCAGTCTGCAAAATGGGAAGTCTTCAGCCTCTGACAGCAGTCACTGTGTTCTGGATCCATCTGTGAAAGCTCTCGGGAAAGGCTTGTAGGAAGGTTTATAATTCTTTGTGGGCTGAGAAAAGTTTTTCCCCTCTGGCGTTCTTGGTCTCAATTATGACAAGTCTTATTACATTATCTACCAATAGTATATTTCAATGGAGTAGGATGGCCATATTGTCATAATTGAGACCAAGACAAAGTTACAAGTGTTCAGGCAGCTGGTCATCTGGCTCCAGAGGGTCACTCTCAACCACACCACTATACTGCACCCCACATATCTGCAGCACACATCAGACAAAAGAAAAATTGCCTTGTTATTAGAGAGATATTACAACAAAAGGAAAAAAATCCCCCAAAAATCCCTAAAAGAGAAATGAGCAAAAGACCCAAATGGACAATTAACAGAAAAAGAAATGTGACTGACCAATAAACATATGAAAAAAAGACTGAACCTCACTTAGAGTTAATGAAATACTTCTTCACCTATTATATTTGCAAAGATGTAAATAAAAGTTAATACTACAGACTGTTATCTACTTCTGATGGAATACTATACAGCCATTAAAGAAATGAAGTAGAACTACATATTCTGCCATGAAAAATCTCATTATATTGTAAAGAAGAAAAAACTCAAGATACAGAATAATATACTTTGTAAAATACTATTTACAAAAAGTTTGGGCTCCGTATATGCATAATTGACCTTGTAAATGGTCAGAAAATTTGGGGAAGAATATAGAAGGAATCACTATCATATCTAACTGGAGAGTAGGATAGGGAGTCTAAGGGAATACAGATCATGAGGAGGAATGGTAAGTCTTTTTTAAATGCTTTGTTATGGAAAATTACAAACATACACAAGGTGGAAAGATTGATATATTGACCTTTCTCACATTTACTTACCACTTAAGTTCAACAGTAACTAATATTACTTGATTATGCTATCCTTTTATTCTGTTTGAAAAAACATTTACCACTTACATGTTTTATTTTTATACTTTAAAAAACCTGACATAATGAAAGTAAGATTCCCTCATGCCCTTACAACCACAGTTTGCTAGCTTAACCTTTAGTGCCCACAAGCAGGAGAAAGCTTCCGGGATGAGGGGTCTGGAGAGTGTTAGCCACTTTGCTCTTGAACTCATGTCACCTGTGTAGCTAGAGGGACAGCGAACCTTATCCAGCTACAATCAACAATACTTAAAGAGCAACTTCAAAGGCAGATTGCCCACTCTGTAAGGGAGAGTTTAATATGCTTACCATTCACACCCATGGCCCCTAGTCCATGTTTTTATAAAGGGACAACTTGATTTATCCTGCAGGAATGTTTTTATCTCTGTATTAAGGTTCACTCCATTTCCCAGTAGAGCTCAAAGCTAAGAAAACAGTGTCTTCCTCCACTTCAAATGATGAGTCTTGGGCAGCTGCAGTTGTTGCCAAATGTTACCCTTGGTCACAAAGGCATGACGGATGCCTCATGCTAGAAGTTAGGGGAGTTTGGAAAAATACGGAAATTCTCAGGCACTATCTGGGGGCACGGTGCCAAAGTCTGAGGACTGAAAATGAGAATACCTGCCTCCCAGATGCATCCATTGATTTACTCACCCATCATCCATTCCAATAACATACCCTTGGCCAGGCTTTATGCTAGAGTCAGGATTACCAAGTTGAGCAGCACATAGCCCCTGACCTTCTGGAGCTTATGAAATCTGGAATGGAGCTTAGCAGTTTGCTTTGCTTCCTCTGCCGGAATTGTTCTTTCCTATCTTGTCCACCTAGTCTTATTCATCCTTCAGAATTTAGCTCATGAGGCACCATCTCCTATGAAAGACATTTACAATTTAGTGTTTCCTCTGCTAAGAACACCCCTTCTATCTTGTCCACCTGTGATTACTCACCCTGCAAAGCCAGTCTTCATCCCTCTAGCCTTGCCTGACCCTTCAGATGCAAGTTAGTTACTGTGTTTAGCAGATTGCATTACTTATCCTGACATGTTTGCCTCCCTTTAAAACCCAGCCTTTGGTTCACCGTTTCCCATGCAGCATGTGGCACATATTTATATTTGTTGAATTAATGTGTAAAATAGTGTAACACCATAATTTATCTTGATTTTGTGCCACTTAGACTTTTGTAAGTGCCTCCAAAGATAATCTCTTTGGCCATTAGCTCTTCCACAGCTGCTCCTCCTTCCTTCTGTATTCTACAAAAGCACAGATCATTTTATTTGAGACTCTAAATAACAAAAGCAGATCAATGTCTGAGTCCTAGCCCTAAGCAACTAACATTTATTGCTCGTCCATTTGAATATATATTGGTATTAATTTTGAAACCCTTGCTTGATCCCCTCCACTTTAAATATTTTAAGTATAAGAAGAATTAGAACTTACAACTAAGATGATTATATCAATGTCCTGCTGCAAAGTCTGGATGGCATGAAGGTCATTGGAAGGCTTTTGTATAACTGTAGAACTTTAAAAACAACTGACTAACACATCAGACAAAAAATCATATTATAATGAATAAACATTAGACAAGAACCAGAGGACCTGGCTTCTACTTCCTTTTGAGGCCTTCACTTTTGCAACAACAAAAAAGGAATGAATTAATGTTTGAGTGATTTTGTGATTTCTAGGGTCCTTCTTGGCTTTAAGCTTACATGAGTCTATAATCCAGGAAGCAAATATTTTCTGTAAATTGAAACAAAAGTAATTCTCTTATCCAGGCTCATCTTCTCTCATCAGCCAAAGGAGAATCTTTCCTATAAATAGTCATTAAGACATTGGGGAATGTTGTAACATTTTTCTTTGTGTTATTAATCCTTTCTGTGAATTGAGACACTTACAGGTAACAAACAAGGAAAAAAAATTCCCCTTGGGAAATTGACTTCAAAAGAAAATTCCAACATCTATTGTTTCTCTTGACATCTTTTTGGCAAAGATATCTTAATTCTCGCTGCCATTGCAAATTTTGAATTTAATCCAATGGGTGAAGAGACTCCATCCTTATTTACAATTCCCCTGTTGATAGCTCCCATATGGGTGGGAGACTGGGCTCTCTGGAGCCAGTCTTGGCACTTAAGTTTTTGGATGTGGCAGTCCAAAAGACTCCTGTCATCTTTCCTGTCTGTATTACTTCCTTCTCCAGCTACAGGACTGCCACAGGACTTCTTCATAGTACACCTTGTTTAATATGCAGTTCAAATTTCCATTTAACATCAATGATTCTGAAAAAAGAAATCTAGTAGTTTCTTGATTTTATAATTTTCAATCAATAATTGATTGAAAATTATCCTCCCAATTCAAATTTCCATCAAATAACAGAGGGAGAGAGGTAAGAAGTGGCTCCAACCAAAAGAAAATTAGAACGGTAACTGCTAATAGTGATCATGTGCTTACTTTATACTAAGTTTTATCTCATTTATTCCTCACATAATAGTAGGTATTATTATGTGCCCCATCTATGTAGAAGAAGTAATTGAGGTTTAGGGAAGTTAGTATCTAGTCTAAGATTTCACATTCTACCAAACTGAAATTCAGATGTGGAATATCTGACTCCATAGTCTGCACATATAATCCCTCTGCGATCCTGCTTCTCAAGAACTGTGTATGTATGCTATTAGAATGGGAGATATATAAGGTTTTTAATGGATTCCAAAATGGTAATAGAAGCTAATTGTTGGCTTGCCTCCTGAGTTATCCACAAAAGAAGTTTTGGACAATACATAGATCGAAGTCTTTACAACATAAAGGAAAAGCTTAAGAAATATCCACTGAGTAATATTTCAGGAGCGATTAATGAGTTGCATTCCTTAGGGTAAGTGACATCAGCTGCTATAGCAAGTGCACTCATATCTCAGTGGCTTAGCACAACAAACATTTATTTCTCACAGTTCAGTGTGGTCAGTTGGTGGGCTCTGCTCTAACACCATTCAAGACTAGTGGAACTAGTGTGACATAAGTCAGGCAAAATTTAAGGGGGTGCCGAAGATATCAGTGATCAAGACAAATAGTATTTTATGTATGTATGTATGTATGTTTGAGACAGAGTCTCGCTCTGTCTCCCAGGCTGGAGTGCAGTGGCCCGATCTTGGCTCACTGTAAGCTCCGCCTCCCAGGTTCACGCCATTCTCTTGCCTCAGCCTCCCAAGTAACTGGGATCACAGGCACCCGCCACCACGTCTGGCTAATTTTTTATATTTTAAGTAGAGACGGGGTTTCACCATGTCAGCCAGGATGGTCTCGATTTCCTGACCTCGTGATCCACCCGCCTCGGCCTCCCAAAGTGCTGGGATTACAGGCCTGAGCCACCGCGCCCGGCCGACAAATAGTATTTTAATACAGTATTTTGAGACTTCAAGTTAATGCAAAAAATCCATACTGAACAAAGTATCAAAATTTTAAACAAAGACAAGATCCAGCAGGACTGGATTAAGAGTGAGGTAGATGAGACTGAGTTGTGTTGGCTAATTACAGACTAATTTTAAAAACCTGACTAAAAGTAGAATGACTTGTACTCAGAAAATGTGCAAAACAAAAGCATGAATTATTGTCCTCTCCCACCATTCCTAGACCCATGATAAAGGGGAAGAAAAGGAGGGTTCCTAGGCCAGCAGGGGAGCAAATGTTACATTTTCCCATCATTCCAAGAGAAGGAACACAAGGATGTAGGGACTGAATTAGCTTTGCTTTGGGAACCATTGGATCCTAAGGAACTGAGTTTGCTCATTCAGACATAGAGAAACAGTTATTCCATTAGCAGTCCTCAGTTAGCGACTGCCCTGGAAAAATAACCACAGTCTTTTGTTTTAAGGGGCTACCTGAGATAGTTGTTCTCATGGAAGTCAGCCAGACTGCTTGTGTATGAGGTATCTTGTAACTATTTTAAATTATATTGCCTAAAACCAACTGTTATCTTACATTTTGAATCATATTTATACCTAATTGTAAACTCTTACATTACAGACGAGTTGCATAAAGCTACTTTTAATACAACACCAACAGACTTCAATTAATACAAACCATTGTCTTGTGGTCATAGAGAGAAAACTTTATTATATAGTGGCAGGTGCACATGAGCTCTGGACTCAAGAGAGAATCGTCCTGGGCACCCTATCAGTACACATTTACTTAGACAGGCCTTGCCTGGCAATCCTGACTAAAGTAGCATCCCCACCAGTCACTACCACATATCTTTATTTTTTATATTTTTATATTCTTCATGGCTCTTATTCACATTCTGGCATTTTCTTATTTGTTCACTTGTTTATTATCTGTTCCTCACCCCAAACCCATCGCATTGTAAATACCATGAAATCAGAGACCTTGTCTTTTTTGTTTGTCCCGTTACACAGAACAGTGCCTGGCAAACAGAAGGTGCTCAAAAAAATGTTGGAATGAATACACAAATAAGACGAAGTCAATCTATTGGTTCCACGTGAACTATTCTTTCTTCACAAAATTTCTGAAGTGATTAGCACATTAATACCCTCAGTTGATAGCTGTGTTTATTGTTATTGTGAGGGGTTACAAAATATCCCTGGACTAGTGAATAGTAAGGAGGAATAATTACAGTACAACATTCAGGCTTTAGATACAAGAAATACTTTTTTATCCGATAAGAGAAACCCGATTTAGCTTGTTCCACTGTAACAAGTTACATATACATAGCTCCAGGTCAATAAACCCTCAGGTTTCAAAATGATCACATTTTCTAGGCCTTTCTATGATTCTTGATAGACAATGAATGTGAAAAGAGCTCTGGAAAAGTGGCCTTGTGGCGGCAGCTTTTGTAGATGTTAAACATTCAACATTAATGACTCATTTCATACACAAAAACACACACACTTAGGATAGATAGATAGAGTGATAGATGTACACATGTATAGATATATGGGCATAGGTATAGACAGATAGATCTGTGCAAGTTTCCTGATAATAACTAGAATGAACTAGCACAACATAACTCAACACATGGCATTAACATTCACAACAGAATTCTTGCCCATCAATTACTACATCATCAAGCAGCATTTATCCACTAAATAACTTAGAGTAATTTATGATCCAAGGTCAAGTAACTGCCACTGATTCAGCATCTTATGAGCTATATTAAAATTCATGCATTTTATCAAACTGCGTACACTTTTAGATATTGGGTCGTATTACTCTCTTTAGTAGCAATACTTATCACATGAACCAATCAATTATAAGAATCCATAATGAAATCATGCTATACCTATTCAGAGCCAACTCTACATTTCAACATTCTTCATATTTTAATATTGTAGCATTATATGCATTTTAACATAGCTAAGATCGATGTCTTGTAATCAACATCTTATGAATATTTCTTTTTTTAATTTTCTTTTTTTTAAAAAGTTGTTATAAAAGTAATGTTTTCTCATTAGTTCAACTTCCCATCAATGTAACTTAGAATGAAGAAAGTGGTATCTGCAAGAAGCATGATAGACAGGTATATAATTTTAATTTATTAATAACTCATACAAAGTGATTTTTTTAAAAGCAGCAAGACCTTGGGAGGTAAACGGGCAAAGAGCGTGAATCTTCCATTCACATAATAAAAATATAACAATCCAGTAAATATTAATGGCCTCACTAGGACTCAAAGAAATGCAAATTAAAACAAAAAGAAAACTACATTTTTGTCTTTTAGATTAGCAGGGAACAATTTTTTTTAAATCAAGTGCTAAGCAGAGTGAAACAGAATGAGCACCCTTATCAAATGGGTACAAAGTTTCTGGAAAGTAATTTGGCTGTATACTTTTAAATCTTTCAAGTGTTTACACCCTATTTATTCTTCTAGGGATGCATAATGAGAAAGCAATCGGAAACAGGTCTAAATACATTCTCAAAGATGGTAACTGGAAAATGCCAAGATACTACATTTATACACTAGATTTCAGTTATATAAATAATTTAAAAAGATAATAAAATTTGGCAAGATATTAATGGGTAATTTTATTCCTGTTCTTTTACACTTGCATGTACTTTATGAAAAAAAGTATTATTTTAATAATCAGAAAAAAAATTAGAAACTGAAAGGAAAAAAATGACCATAGGATGTTTTGACAATTTCCATTTCTTACCAAAGAAATTACCACAAAAATCTGCCTTCATATGAGACTTACACACTAAAAATTATGTGTGTGGGAGCTTTTATATATTTGCATAGCATGATGCACAAGGTAAAATATTTCATTTTGTTAGACGTAGGAAATTTAACATTCTTGAATTTTAGTTCTCGAATTTTACATTTTGGGGCAAATTGCTTTGAAGCTTGTTATTAATTGTTATTATCATTTGACTCTTTTTTAAAAAAACACGGCACCTCATTGGTTAAATTTGCCCTTTAATCGTTGTCTTCCTGGATGAGGAAGTTTTCAATGTCCTTGCTAAAGATGGTATTAATCAGCTCTTTATTATCTCTTGCAAATAATAGTTGGATTCACTTCACATCATATAAACATTTATTTATTCAAAAATCCAGCAGAGACTATATGTTGCTAATGAACAGTTGTGTAATAAAAACATTGCAAAATCTCCTTTTAATAGGACTCTTCCTCTGTCCAGTGCAATAGTGCTTCAGCATGGAGCAGTTTTCTGGAAGTCTTTGGCTGATTCTTTCTCCCGACCTCTCAATCTTATCTCCAGTCTTGACATTTTATTTTCTCTTACATTTTCTTAAAACAAACAGACAAAAACACAACAGGCCTTGGCTTGTGGCTTTGATATCAGAAAGAAAGCTAGTTAAAGTTGGTAGTAAGTTTATATACTGTATTTCTTATGTATTTCAATAATTTCCTTATATTTATTGCTTCATGTATTTACACTTTTTGTATTTTACTTTGGTGTGCTAATATAAAGGATATGGTTCAGGACCTTAAGCATCTTGCAGGCTCATTAGGGACGGCAGGATGTGGGAGCAGATATATAATCAGCATTTACAGTTTAAGGTGAAGTGTGTCAACCCTTCTTTAATTTAGTGTAAGTTTATGGAGTGTGTGCCTTTGGCCAGAGAGAGTTCTGGGCATTGGATACAGTGCTGTACAAGGCATAGCCTCTGCCCCTGAATAACCTATTCAGGGTTGCTGGACTCTGAGACTGTGCAAGAGAGGTGAGCTTCCATTCACTGGCCATCTCACATGCATCTCAGATCCTTTCCCACTTATCCCCCATTCCTACTCCCAAACTCTAGCCAAATGAGCTTCTCAGTCTGTAGATCTGGAGTAAGAACTGGAACTTGACTTTTTTTAAAAAGCACTCCCTGGTAATTCTGCTGCCCAGTCAAGCTTGGAAACTACCATATCACCTAACAGCCTCAATGACCTCACATAGATATTATAGGATAAATTGCTAGAAGGCAGGAGGAAAATGTGTCTGTGAATCATTTTTCCTCACAGCATCTTGCTGCTATTAGAATTTTAAAACAAAGAATATAACATTGATGATATTGTCTCTAACTCAATACAACTATATAGATAACACAACTCTGTGCTCTTCTAGAGGATCCTTACCTTTTGTAATTTATTGAATTAATATTCAAAGTTATTTATTTGCTCTCATTTTTAAATAGCCTTCTCATGAAAATAATGGTGCAGTCCACTTTCTTGTTGTTTGTTCGGTTGATCAAACCTATTATTCTTCTCTTTCACCATTCCACAAATGTGCAACACCTTCTTTCCTCTGGGCCTTTGCACATGCTATGCCCATTTCCATTCATTGGCTCATTCATACTCAGGTATCCAGTGTGGAAAACAATTCATTTTGCACACACAATAGCTCAAAAAAATGTAACTCCCATGCATCCTGTCACAGAAAGCTTTTGGGGAATATGTGAAACAAGGAAGACAAAGACAAGGCTTGGGAAACAGCTAGCTAAGGAACAGTAGCCAAGGAAAGGAAGTACCAGAGTGAAAACTGTGCTGCAGCATGCAGAAGCCCAGAAGGGAGAGCTCTAGGGGAAAGAAAGAAAAAGGCTCTTGAAAAATAATATAGACAAACACATCACAGATGTGATGGAATAATTAGTCATGGAGAAAATTTTGAAAATGAAAACAAAAGCAAAACAGGTTGTTGATAAAGGAAAGCATAATTCTTACATACTGTTTGGCTCAGCAGTGAATAATATTTACATCATTATTGTAGTATAACTATTGATTATTTACTTTACCATAAATCGTGATATGACTTTATTGGGATAAGGGGACAGGGGAACTGAGTGTGTAAGCAATGATAGTGTAAGGGTATTAAATGCAAAAAATATCAATAGAGAAGATGTACATTGAATAAATCAAGAAATAACACACATATTGGAAAGTAATATAGAAAGAAATACCAGAAGAAATGGCTATAAGAACTCAAAGCAGTTGCCTCAATCAAGGGTGGGTAGGGAATAAGGGATGGATGTTCCCAAGGAAGTGTGTTATTTTCCTACAAAAGTCTTTTAAGCTTTTGAAATATTTTTGTTTTTCGTTTACAAGCATATTTATTTCTTTGATTAAAAAACGAATTGATATGTATGTATAAAGCAGCTACCATGTACCTGGAAAAATGTTTAACTCTGACCATGATATAAGAAAAGTGATAAAACGTGATTCTGCTCCTCCAGGACTGTAAAGTCACTTTGGAGTATGTAAGCTACCATACTTATATAAGAATCAATAAAAGAAAAAGGTGTGATTAAATCCGACGAGAACCCAAAGAAATTTTGTGTTCAAATTATATGAACTTTAGTGTTTAAAAAATGTGTAAAACAAAGAGCCTTTTAAAATTTATAATTTTTTTCCCTTACTCAAAGGATGATAATAAAAATGAATTACTCGGTTTCAGCTCCTCCTTAAAGGTCTACAAATTTGGCCCCACTGAAGCCTCTCTGAAAGAGACTCTGCTGAAAAACACCTAATCTCTACATTGCTACTGTAATGGCTGCCTTTGTAGTCTTCAGTCTTGGCTCTGTTTCTTTTTTTTTTTTTTTTAAAGAGTTATTAAGTGCTTACTTAATACCAGGCACTTTTGTGTTTAGGAGAGGAGCACTGAGTTCATGTTCCCTTTTGCCCAATGACTGTCTGAAAAGATGCTGCAGAGATGGCTAAAGAAGAACAGACAAATAAGGAAATCAAAACAAAAGAGTCAGAGGAATGAAGGGCAAAAAAGTTGAAGGATACAAATATTGTGTTTGTCAGGACTTTGGGGGCAGTTTCATAAATGTATTTCTTGCCATCGTTGCATATTTCACTTGGACATCCTGTCACTTCCTCTGTCCCCTCTATAACAGAAATATTTGTTAGGAAGGTTAAAATCGCTAAAAAAAGTTGTTTATGTGGCATATTTCTTAACAAGAGATTTATCTTCTGTTCCTCTGAAAAATGTTAAATTACAGTGGTCAACTAAGCCTATAGAAGGATTAAGCAGGCTCTGGTTAGAAGGTGTCAAATATACTTAAATTATTTTTTTTTTTAGATAGAAAATCTCTGAAGGAAAGATGTATCTCAGAGATCCACCCTTATGTATATGTTAAAAGTTTTTTCCCAGCATTAACAATACCAACAGTCCCAAAGCCTGAGCACTATATATTAGGTTGGTGCAAAAGTTATTGCGATTTTCACTATTACTTTTTTTTTCAGGTTTTTATTTTTTTATTATCACTATTACTTTTAACGGCAAAACCCATAATTACTTTTGCACCAACCTAACAGCTTCTTAGACTAGTGGATTGGATAGGCAATATATACATATGAACTACATTTTGGAAATAGGAGGCAAATATGCAGAAGAAAGCAACCAACTCTTGTAATCACCCTGCTTACAGTAGATTACTGTTAACTTTTTAAGTGACATTTATTAATATGTACATATATATCATATATATGAGAAAAAGAAGTGTCATATTGTGTATATATGATCTGTTCTCATGCTTTTCTTCCTCTGACATTCTGATCCACTTTTTTTTGTGCTGGACGAACTTGTCAAGAATTTGGGGTATTTAATCCAGGCATGAAGGAACAAGGCAAAGCTTTAAAGAAATCCAGTTGCCTTTTACATCTAGACCTGAAAACCTGTGGTATTTCGTGTCCATGAGAGATGAAAATCAAGTTGGAGAGAAATTATTCTGTGACTATTCATTTAGTTAAAGCAGATAACATATGAAAAAATTAAAAAGTTAGGTGTCATCTATTTAGGTATGACCTTATCCTGGAAGGATTTATGGCCAATAAATATTAGATATTAGATATTGTAACACAGGGCTAAACATCTTCATAAAAAGTTTTAAAAAATTTATTATGATAAATATACATGTGAAGTTAACCATTTTTACCATCTTAATGTACAGTTCTGTGACATTAAGTGCATTCACTTGGTTGTGCAACCATCCCCACCATCCATCTCCAGCACTTTTTCATCTTCCTCAACTGAAACTCTGTACTCATTAAACAATAACTCCCTATTCCCTCACCCCCTTTCCCCTGTTGACCACCATTCTACTTTCTGTCTCCCTAAATTTGACTACTCTAGGTACCTTATATAAGTGAAGTCATACAATATTTGTCTTTTTGTGACTAGCTTGTTTCATTTAGCACAATCCTTCAAGATTCATCCATGTTTTAGTGTCAGAATTTCCTTCCTTTTTAAGGCTGAATAATATTGCATATTATGTGTACACTGCATTGTGTTTATCCATTCATTTGTCGTATTATAAAATTTTACATGTATCAGTCACTCATGTGTTGGAACTTTCTCTTCCCTTGACTCTGTGACAGAGTCAGCTGGGTGATGACCAGATTTGTGATCCCCTCCATGGTGTAGTTGTTGGACAGCAGTGCCCAGACAGGGACTAACTTTCTGACTCACTCGCATGTCTAGGTGGGTTTCATGATAAGTAGCTGCCCATGGAATGTGAGAGGAAGTGTGTGCATTGTACCTGAGTATGCATGATACTCTAAATATCCGCTGACAGGCTGGTACCTGGACAACATTGAAACCATGAGATGGCAGAGCCACAAGGTGGAAGGAGTCTTGGTCTATGAGCCATCACTTTGAGGGGAGCCTCTCGAGAAGCCCTTCCTGCTAGGAATTACATTGGATTTTGCATAAGTGAGAATTTTATATGTTAAGCCACTGAGATTTGGGAGCCATTAATCAACCCCGTCTAATGCAACTTTCAAGTCCATCTGTTTCAAGTTTCTTCTCCTACTTTCTAATTCTTGTTTCTCAGTGTCCATTGTTGACTTTGCTTTCCTCTGCCCTATCTCCTGCTTTGTAGTCACTGGGTCATATATATCACACTTTTTAAAATAGTGCCTGTATCAGTTCTCTCCTACCTAAATGTGTGTGTGTGTGTGTGTGTGTGTGTGTGTGTGTGTGTGTTTTCCATTGTAGTTGTTGTTGTCTGTTTTTGTTTTTGTTTTGAGACAGAATCTCACTCTGTCCCCAGGCTGGAGTGCAGTGGTGTGATCTCGGCTCACTGCAACCTCCGCCTCCTGGGTTCAAGCGATTCTCCTGCCTCAACCTCCTGAGTAGCTGGGATTACAGGCGTGCACCACTACACCCAGCTAAATTTTGTATTTTTAGTAGAGACAGGGTTTCACCGTGTTGGTCAGGCTGGTCTCGATCTCCTGACCTCGTGATCCGTCTGCCTCAGCCTCGCAAAGTGCGGGGATTAAAGGCATGAGTAGCTGGGACTATAGGCATGCACCACCATGCCCAGCTAATTTTTGTATTTTTTGTAGAGATAGGGTTTCACCATGTTGGCCAGGATGGCCTCAATCTCCTGACCTTGTGATCCACCCGCCTTGGCCTCTCAAAGTGCCAGGATTACAGGCGTGAGCCACTGCGCCTGGCCAAATGTTCTTTATGCTTTAGTTCAAGCAAAGGTAGACCAAGGGGTAAGGCCATGCCAACTGGGAGCTTGGGATACTAATCTATAAGTGGTGCTTACAGACCATTGTAAACACAATATATATCTTGTATATAACAATAACCTTCAAAGGAGGATACTGCATTGCTGGAAAGAAGTACACTGAAAAGCCTTTGGCTGAGGGCTGAAACCTTCATGGGGCCTGCTTCAGTTGCAAGCAATAGTTACTAAACTGCATTAGGAAGCAAATGGGTTCTGGATAATGCAGGGCTCTGATTTTGTGAGTGGGGACTAGCAACCTGCTCCTTCTATGAGCAAATGTTGAGCAAATATTTTAAAAACATCAGTTTGCAGGCTACTCAATCAGCCTGCAAGTTCCCAGCCTACTCAAGTTCCCAACATAATCTTTGTTCAGACCACCAACTTTTCTTGCTAGTTTTGGGCTATTTCATTTCACTCCAAACTGTCGTTCTCCCCTTCATCCTCCTCACTGTTGCCCGAGTGATCTTTCTAAAGCACAACTCTGATCATGTTATGCCTTCCGTTAAAACTCTGAGGCTGCTCTTTGCTGAGGGTGGATATTCTTAGAATGGATCTGTCTCACCAGCCACTGGGAAGCAAGTAGGTGAGAAAAACCATTTAAATAAGGCAGGTTATAGTGCCTTCATCCCAAATTATAAGCTTATGCCAGAGAATGAGAATAATGTGGAAGATGTGAATCTTACATGCCTGGCTGTTTCTCACCTCTGAATCTTTGCTCAGATTGTCCTTTCTTCCAAACTTCCAGAAGAATATTTACTCACCTTGCAAGCCTCAGCTCAAAGGTTATCCCTTCTATGAAATCTTTGCTGACAAGTTTCCTACTCCTCATGATCTGTTTCTTTTTGTTTTTTCTTCCTCTCCAAATCTAGAAAGTGGTCAAGAGGCAGAAAAGTTCACAGTTTTCTAGCATTTAATAAAGACTCCATGACCGTGTGAGAATGGTTATTACAGCACCATCATTTTAAAGGAAAGTGTATATGTCTGTTACACTGAAAGTGTTTAGCAGCTGCATGGTGCTTCATGTCTAATACATACGGAGAGCATTGGCAACTGCTCCCTACTGGATTCCAAGACTGCGGTGTGTGTATAGACGATGGGAAACAGGCCCATCCTGTGGGCTAAACTCAAGAGTTTAAATATCTCCTTTGGGCAGAGGAAGGTTCATTTATCTTTTCCTCTTCCTGAATTCCCTTGTTCATTTGGGTGCTATCAATCATCCTTTTGTTAGGAAAAAGAAATTAAATGTCTTACAGTGAGTTTACTTTGTAACTGGAGTGATCTTAGAGGAAGAATAAACCAAGTTATTCTTGTCTTGGAAATCTCTTTGCCATTCAAGATTTTTGGTCCACACACTTGAGATGCATAATTATCTGCTGCCATTGCTATTGTTTTATTGACAGCCTTCAGGTGTCAGGCCCTTTTGATTGAAGGTGAATGCAATTTATAGCATAATGTTCAGATGCTTGAGTTTAATTCCACTAAACTTCCATTATAACACTATGGTCTTATTGAGGATTTATAACCGAAAGAAGATAGCCATGAATAAAACCTCTCTGTGGTCTTTACTCACTTCAGGTCCCACTACTAGCTTTGGTCTTCTAGCAGTACTCCCTGGTTATCAAACAAACACCTGCACAGGTGACACTTAGCTTTGGTCCTGTGGCTCACTACTGAACAGAAACGTTGACTCCCCTGCCTCAGGTTTTTCTTTTCTGGAGGTGGAGAGAAGAAGTGGTCAGACACGGAGCTAGCATTGCCAAATGATTATTTATTTCTTCAGAGAAGTCCCCTAAACATAAATTCTTACATTGCTAAAATTTTCTTCACATCCTTCCCTACCAAAAGCAAATTTATTCACTCTTCACTAAAGGGATGGTAAATTCTGCAGCCCCATCCTCCAACCTTTGCCCCCCATTCCATGGAAGACAGCACTAATAGATTGCAGCATTCTTTTCCTCTGAGCCTTGGAATCCTCAACACAGAACACCCCATAGTAACTATGAATAGACTATAGTTGACAACCAAGTTAAAACCTTTGCACTATCTATGGGTCCCTATATGCCAAACACTGATTATACAAAGGTGAATAATACACAGTCTTTGCGTTCAAGGCCACTGCATGCGAGTAGGTAAAAGAAAGAGTCCCTTATCTCCCTCCCTACCCCTACTGCACTTTCTGTTCTTGAAGAATCCGTTAACCGGATAATTTCTACTTTTATGCTTAAAAGTTTAAAAAAAAGGCACAGACTGTTTTTATTCTCAAGTCTTACCTGCTGCAGAAAGGTCTAAGGTTGAAATACTTTATTTAATTATAAAATCTCATAATTTGTGTTGGTTTTTCTTCTACTTCTGCTTTAATTACTTCTGGCCTAAAAATAGCATAGCTTCATGTTTCAGTGGCAATAGATTTTAATTTCCTCTTGTGGCTAGTAAAGCAACCCACCTACTTCAATGGGATTTTTTTCCCCCCACTGACCAGATAGCCACAAAATTTCCTTCCTTAAAATCCTCAGCTAGTAAATGGTGCAATTTGGAGCTGACAGCTGATGAGCGAAAGGGGAATTGCTCACTTTGTCCTGCAGCTTGGGAGTAAGTGGCCTCAGCCCTGAGACTTCATAGACCTGAGAAGTACACTCAGCTTCTTCTGCACAAATCTCCTCCTCTGTCTTCCCATAGTTGCCTTGAGGAGGTGACATGTCTCTCAGTCACCAATTAGAGATGATGCTTCAAAAGCAAGTGTACCCCAGAACAAAGGCTTTTGTTTTCACTCTGAGGTGTAAATGATTTAAAAAATACATGTAGCCAGAGCAAAGAGGAAGCGGGAGAAAGCTGGCCAGCAAGTGGAAGGGGAAATGGGACTTTCCCAGCAAGAAGAATCTGAAACGTGGGATAAAGGGCACGCGGAGGATCTACCGTGGCTTACCTACAATTTTAACTAAGTCTTGCCTTTCGCTGACACTGAGTGAAAGTACTTGACTGATGTCTTGGATATCTTTAAAGTAAGGGGACCACTGAGACTCTTCTGATCATCTTGTCTCCATTGCACATGGATTGATTGCTCTTCCCTGCTGAGAAAGGCACAGGTTCCTGGATGCTCTTGATAAACCTAACGAAGAGAATCCAGGGCCCAAGAGATTCAGCTGGTTCCAGTCTTGCTGAGAAAGGTTGTTCCTTCATTTCAGCATCTGGCTTCATTTTGTGCTTTCTTAGAAATCTCCATGTGAGGAAGAAAAAGTTATCTGCATACATTTCTTCTGAAATAGATCACTGTATGGGATGGCTGACGGTATATGGGCTTTCTGTGCCGTACTTAGTGACCACTAGCTGAGGACTCAGGGAACCAGACGCCTCATTACTGTTTAAGACTGCAGTTTCTCTCAGGCTCTGAGGTGCAATGAAAGCTGACTGCTTCTCTAATTACTTCCTTACACCCTACACTCCTCCTTAAGGACTAAGGGGCCATTTCCTTTGCTAGTTTTGACTCTTTTCAGTGTGTCTACTCACTATTTGGCTAGAATGTTTACTACATATATTTCACTTAGTGAATATAGTGTTGATGTATTTTAGTGTCAGTGTCAGGAATACATGAGTTCAACACTAGATCTAATTTTCAAACTGGGCACTCCTGGTGAAGTTCTGTGGTCTCTATGAACCACAGCATCATTATCTTTAAACTGGAAATATTAATGGGATGTATGGAATGTGTTTCCATTTCTTTGTGTCATCTATGATTTCTTTTGGCAGTGTTTTGTAGTTTTCCTGGTAGAACGTTTTCACCTCCTTGGTTAGGTATATTACTACTTTTTTTTTTTTTTTTTTTTTTGGCAACTTTGTAAAAGGGGTTGAGTTCTTGATTTGATTCTCCACTCGGTCGCTGTTGGTGTATAGAAGGGCTACTAATTTGTGTACATTAATCTTGTATCCAGAAACTTTGCTGAATTCTTTTATCAGTTCTAGGAGTTTTCCAGAGGAGTCTTTAGGGTTTTCTAGGTAAACAATCATATCATCAGCCAACAGTGAGTTTACCGATGTGGATGCCCTTTATTTCTTTATCCTGTCTGATTGCTCTAGCTAGGACTTCTAGTACTATGTCGAAAAGGAATGGTGAGAGTGGGTACCCTTGTCTTGTTCCAGTTCTCAGAGGGAATGCTTTCAGCTTTTCCCCATTCAGTATTATGTTGGTTGTGGATTTGTCATAGATGACTTTTATTATATTGAGGTATGTCCCTTGTATGCTGATTCTTCTGAGAGTTTTAATCATAAAATGTTTCTGGATTTTGTCAAATGCTTTCTCTGCATCTATTGAGATGATCCTGTGATTTTTGTTTTTAATTCTGTTTATGTGGTGTATCACATTTACTGACTTGCATGTGTTAAAACATCCCTGCATCCCTGGTATAAAACCCACTTGATCATGGTGGATTATCTTTTTGATATGTTGTTGGATTTGGTTAGCTAGTATTTTTTAAAGGATTTTGGCATCTGTGTTCATCATGGATATTGGTCTGTAGTTTTTTTTTTTTTTTTTGGTTATGTCCTTTCCTGGTTTTTGTATTAGGGTGATGCTGGCTTCATAGAATAAATTAGGGAGGGTTTCCGCTTTCTCTATCTTGTGAAATAGTGTCAAAAGGATTGGTACCAACTCTTCTTTGAATGTCTGGTAGAATTCTATGTCTGTTAAGTCCAATTGTTCCAAGGTATAGTTTAAATCCATTGTTTCTTTGTTGACTTTCTGTCTTGATGACTTGTCTAATGCTGTCAGTGGAGTATTGAAGTCCCCCACTATTATTGTGTTGCTGTCTACTTCATTTCTTAGATCTATTACTAATTGTTTTATAAATTTGGGAGCTCCAGTGTTAGGTACATACATGTTTAGGACTGTGATATTTTTCTGTTGGACAAGGCCTTTTACCATTATATAATGTCCTTGTCTCTTTTAACCACTGTTGCTTTAAAGTTTATTTTGTCTGATATAAGAATAGCTACCCCTGCTCACTTTTGGTGTCCATTTGCATGAAATGCCTTTTTCCACCTTTTTACTTTATGTGAGTCCTTATATGTTAAGTGAGTCTCCTGAAGGCAGCAGATAGTTGGTGAGTTCTTATCCATCCTACAGTTCTGTATCTTTTAGGTGGAGCATTTAGGCTGTTTATATTCAATGTTAGTATTGAGATGTGAAGTACCGTTGCATTCACCATGTTATTTGTTGCCTGTGTACCTTGTTTTTTTTTATTTTAGTTTTTGTTTTTTAAATTGTATTCCTGTTTTATAGGTCATATGTGATTTATGCTTCAAAGAGGTTCTGGTTTGATGTATTTCCAGGATTTATTTCAAGATTTAGAGCTCCTTTTAGCAGATCTTGTAGTGGTGGTTTGGTAGTGGTGAATTCTCTCAGCATTTGTTTGTCTGAAAATGACTGTGTCTTTCCTTCATATATAATGCTTAGTTTTGCTGGATACAAATTCTCAGCTGATAATTATTTTGTTTCAGGAGACTGAAGACAGGGCCCAGTCCCTTCATGGTTTCTGCTGAGAAATCTGCCATTAATCTGATAGGTTTTCCTTTATAGGTTGCCTAGTGCTTTTGTCTCACAGCTCTTAAGATTCTTTCCTTTGTCTTTAGATAACCTGATGACAATGTGCCTATTGCAACCTTTTTGTGATGCATTTCCCAGGTGGTCTTTGTGCTTCTTGTATTTGGATGTCTAGGTGTCTAGCAAGGCCAGGGAAGTTTTCTTTGATTATTCCCGCAAATATGTTCTCCAAACTTTTAGATTTCTCTTCTTCCTCAGGAACACTGATTCTTCTTAGGTTTGGTCATTTAACATAATCCCAGACTTCTTTGTTCGTATTTTCTTATTCTTTTTTCTTTGTCTTTGTTGGATTGGGTTAATTCAAAGACCTTGTCTTCGAGCTCTGAATTTCTTTCTTCTATTTGTTCAATTCTATTGCTGAGACTTTCCAGAGCATTTTGCATTTCTATAAGTGTGTCCAATATTTCCTGAAGTTTTGATTGCTTTTCTTTATGCTATTTCCTTGAATATTTCTCCCTTCACTTCTTATATTGTTTTTTGGATTTTCTTGCATCGGGCTTTGCCTTTCTTTGGTGCCTCCCTGATTAGCTTAATAACCCCCCGAATTTTCTTTCTGGTAAACCAGGGATTTCTTCTTGGTTAGCATCCACTGCTGGTGAACTAGTATGAATTTTTGGGGTGTTAAAGAGCCTTGTTTTTTCATATTACCAGAGTTGTTTTTCCAGTTTTTTTTCATTTGGGTAGGCTCTGTCAGAGGGAAGGTCTAGGGCTGAAGGCTGTTTTTCAGATTCTTTTGTCTCATGGGGTGTTCCCTTGATGTAGTACTCTCCTGCTTGTCCTATGGTTGTGGCTTCCTGTGAGCTGAGCTGCAGTGATATATCTCTTCTGGGTCTAGCCACCTAGCAAGTCTACCTGGCTCCAGGCTGGTACTGGGGGTTGTCTGCACAGAGTCCTTTAATGTGAACTGTCCATGGGTCTCTTAGCCATGGACACCAGCACCTATTCCAGTGGAGGTGGCAGTGGGGTGAAATGGAGACTCTGTGAGGGTTCTTAGCTTTGGTGGTTTAATGCCCTATTTTTGTCCTGGTTGGCCTCTTGCCAGTAGGTGTGCTTAACAGAAAACATCAGCTGTGGTAGTATGGAGAGGAACCAGTGGTGGACGGAGCCCTAGAACTCCCGAGATTATATGCCCTTTGTCTTCAACTACCAGGGTGGATAGGAAAGGCCCACCAGGTGGGAGCAGGGCTGGTCATATCTGAGCTCAGACTCTCCTTGGGCAGGGCTTGCTGCAGCTGCTTTGGGGGATAGAGGTGAGCTCCCAGGTCAACGGAGTTGTGTACCTAGGAGAATTATGGATGCCTCTGCTGAGTCATGCAGATTGTCAGGGAAGTGGAGGAAAGTCAGCAGTCACTGGCCTCACCTAGCTCCCACACAAACTGAAGAGCCTATCTCACTCCCACCATGTCCCCTATAATAGCACCAAGTTTATTTCCAGGCTGTGGGTGAACAGGGCTTGAGAACTTGCCCTGGGCTACCTGCCTCCCAGCTGCTAAAGAAAAGGGCTTGGTTCTTCCCTCACTTGTGGAGTATGCCCACTGGATTCATGCTCTCCCCTGAGTTCTGGCCAAGAGGCTTCTTGCCTGGTTCAAATTGTTACGAAGTTCAGATGGAGACTTCCTTCTCCCTGTGACATTTTCCCCTGCTCCTCTGACCACCCTCCTGATGAATCCCTGTGGTGCCAGGCAGGAATGGCCTGCTTGGGGACCCAGTGAGCTCCCAGGGCCTTTTCTGCTGCTTCCTCTATCCCTGTATTTCACTCAACTCTCTAAATTGACTCAGTTCCAGGTAAGGTCGGAAACTTGTCCTGCAAACAAATTTTCAGTTTCCCCAGTGAGGATGTGTGTTCGGGAGAGGAGGATCTTCCTTTTCCACTTCAGCAGGTGTGGCAGTCATAGTATTTGGGGTATCTCCCAGTTCCTGCAGGAGCAGTCTACTTCCTTAAGAGGGTCTGTGGATCCTCTCTTGGGGTTCCTGGCTTGTTCTTGCAGTTGATCTGGAGCTAAAGTTCGTGATGCAAACCTTCACATGCTGCTCTGTCCATCCAAGTCAGAGCTACAGGCTAGTTCTGTCTCCTTTCCTCCATGATCCCGATTCTCTTTACTGCTCTGATCTTTGTTATGTCTTTTCTTCTGCTGGATTTTGGTTTGGTTTGTTCTTGTTTCTCTAGTTCCTTGAAGTGTGACATTTGGTTTTCTATTTGTGTTCTTTCAGACTTTTTGATGTGTGCATTTAATGCTATGAACTTGCCTCTTAGCACTGCTTTTGCTGTATCCCAGAGGCTTTGATTAGTTGGTGTCACTATTATTGTTCCATTCAAAGAAATTTAAAATTTCCATCTTGATTTCACTGTTAATCCAAAAGATCATTCAAGAGCAGAGTATTTAATTTCCATGTATTTGTATAGTTTTGATGGTTTCCTTTGGAGTTAATTTCTAGTTTTATTCTACTGTGGTTTCAGAAGATATTTGATATAATTTTGATTTTCTTAAATATATTGAGACTTGTCTTGTGACCTATTACATCGTTTATCTTGGAGAAGAATGTTCCATGTGCTGATGAGAAGAATGTACATCCTGGAGTTGTTGACTGGAATGTTCTATAAATATCCGTGGAGTCCGTTTGTTCTACAGTATAGTTTAAGTCCATTGTTTCTTTGTCGACTTTCTATCTTGATGACCTATTTAGTGTTGTCAGTGGAGTATTGAAGTCTCCCACTATTATCGTGTTGTTGTCTATCTAATTTCTTAGGTCTAGTTTTATAAATTTGGGAGCTCCAGTGTTAGGTGCATATATATTTAGGATTGTGATATCTTCCTGTGGGACTACTCCATTTATCATTGTATAATGTCCTTCTTTGTCTTTTTTTTTTTTTCTTTTCTGCTATTGCTTTGAAGTCTGTTTTGTTTGATATAATAGAACAGCTACTCCTACTTGCTTTTGGTTTCCATTTGCATGGAGTATTTGTCCACCCCTTTACCTTAAGTTTATGTGAGTCATGTATTAGGTAAGTTTCTTGAAGACAGCAGATACTTGGTTGGTGGACTTTTATTCATTCTGCCATTCTGTATCTTTTAAGTGGATCATTTAGGTTAGTATTGCGATTTGAGGTATTGTTTTATTCATCATGTTAGTTGTTGACTAAATACCTCATTTTTTAAATTGTATTATTGTTTTATAGGCCCTGTGAGATTTATGCTTAAGGAGGTTCTATTTTGGTGTATTTTGAGGTTTCGTTCCAAGATTTAGAACTTATTGTAGCATTTCTTGTAGCATTGGTTTGGTAGTGGCAAATTTTCTCAGCATTTGTTTGTCTAACAAAGACTTTATCTCTCCTTCATTTATGAAGCTTAGTTTTGCTGAATATAAAATTCTTAGCTGACAATTATTTTGTTTAAGGAGGCTAAAGGTAGGACTCTGACTCTTCTGGCTGGTAAAGTCTCTGCTGAGAAATGAGCTGTTAATCTGATAGGTTTTCTTTTACAGGTTACTTGATGCTTTTGTCTCACAGCTCTTAAGATTATTTTCTTCATCTTGACTTTAGCTAACCTGATAACTATGTGCCTAGGTAATAACCATTTTTATGATGGATTTCTGAGGAGTTTTTTGAGCTTCTTGTATTTGGATGTCTAGATCTCTAGCAGGCCAGGAAAGTTCATCTCAATCATTCTCTCAAATAAATTTTCCAAACTTTTAGATTTCTCTTCTTCCTAAGAAACACTAGGTTTGGCCATTTAACATAATCCCCAATTTTTTGGATACTTTGTTCACTTTTGAAAGTTCTTTGTTCTTTGTCTTTCTCTGTTTGGGTTAATTCAAAACCCTTGTCTTTGAGCTCTGAAGTTCTTTCTTCTACTTGTTCTAGTCTATTGTTGAAATTTTCACTGCATTTTATTTCCTTAGTGTGTCTTTCGTTTCCAAAAGTTGTTTTTTTAAATAATATCTATTTCTCTGGAAAATTTTCATCCATATCCTGTATTGCTTTTGTAATTTCTCAAGTTGGTTTTTGTCTTTCTCTGGTGGCTTCTTGAGTAGCTTAATGATCAACCTTCTGAATTCTTTATCTGGCAAATCAGAGATTTCTCCTTTGGTTGGATCCTTTGCTGGGGAGTTAGTGTGGTCTTTTACAGGCGTTATAGAATCCTGTTTTGTCATATTACCAGAATTACTTTTCTGGTTCCTTCTCATTTGGGTAGACTATTTCTTGAAATTGTTCTTGAATTTGCTTTTAATTTGACTGTGATTTTTTAAGTTTAAGTTTCTTCCCCCCGCCCCCCTTAAGGACTGGACTTTAGTGTTTATTTTAGCCTAATTTGATTCTTAGTGCTTGTAGGGGTGAAGACTTTGTATGAGTTTCTTAATTATAGACAGTCTTTGTGCACTAGCTTTCCCTGATGCTGGTTGTAGTAGTTATTTTTTTGATATGAGGGTGAGTTCATCGTCTCCTATGGAGTTGGAATGGCAGAGATCTCTTGAAGCTTATCTCATTCTCTTGTGGTGTACACTTTATTTATGTAATTCTCTCCCAGTATTTTATTTACAAAGTTGATGATTCAGGCTTCAGGCCAATAGGGGAGGTATCCCTGGGTAGACATTGGTTGTGGCTAAGGCAGGTGGGTAGATGCAATATCCAACGGTGGGCCGAGGTCCTAGCCTTGATGAGGGTGGCTGGGTGAGCTCTCAATTACAGAGCCTCTTCCTGCTGCTGCTTTTAGTTTTATATTTCACACTCCGCCTAAATCCATTCAAGCTCTAGGTAAGGGTAAAACCTTCTCCCTGGAACTGGATTTTCACATTCCCTAGTGGGGATGTGTGTTCTGAGGCAGGTTCTCCCCCACCTCACACTCTGAACTCACAGTTTTTCATCTATCTCATGGAGTTTGCAGTGGCATGCCACTTCTTTCAAAGGATCTGTGAATTCTTTCATTTTCCTGGTACATTTCTGCAGTTGTTCTTGGAACAAAAGTTGATAGTGTGAATCTACTCATGCCGTTCTGTCTGTCTAAGTGGAAGATGCATGGTAGCCCTGCCTTCTACCTGCCGTCTTGGATGGGAATCGTTCTTCCCTTTTTTTATTGCCAAATTTAGTATCTGGGACCTTCAACACACAAACAATGTAACAGGGTTCTCCTTTCTTCACATCCTCTTCAGTATTTGCTACTGCCTGTCTTTTGGATAAAAGCCACTTTAATGAAGGTGAAATGATATCTCACTGTAGTTTTGATTTGCATTTATCTATCAGTGACGTTGAGCACCTTTCCATATGTATGTTTGCCATTCATATGTCTTCTTTGGGAAATGTCTATTCAGATACTTTGTCCATTTTTAAATCAGATTATTAGATTTATTTCCCTATAGAATTGTTTGAGCTCCTTATATATCGTGGTTATTAGTCCCTTGTCAGATGGGTAGTTTGCAAATATTTTCTCCTATTCTGTGGGTTGTCTCTGCACTTTGTTAATTGTTTCCTTTCCTATACAGAAGCTTTTTAACTTGGTGTGATTCCATTTGTCCATTTTTGCTTTCATTGTCTGTGCTTGTGAGGTATTACTCAAGAAATCTGTGCCCACTCCAGTGTCCTAAAGAGTTTCCCTAGTGTTTTCTTTTATTAGTTTCATAGTTTGAGGTCTAAGATTTAAGACTTCATCTATTTTTATTTGATTTTTATATATGGTGAAAGATAGGGGTGTAATTTCATTCTTCTGCATATGGATATACATACAGTTTTCCCAGCACCATTTATTGAAGACACTGCCCTTTCCCCAAAATATGTTTTTGGTACCTTTATCAAAAATGAGTTCACTGTACATGTATGGATTTGTTTCTGGGTTGTTTATTCTTTTCCATCGGTATATTTGTCTGTTTTTATGCCACTACCATGCTACTTTGATTGCTATAGATTTGTAGTATAATTTGAAGTCAGGTAATGTGATGCCTCCAGTTTTGTTGTTTGTGCTTAGGACAGATTTGGCTATTGTGAGCATTTTTTGCCTCCATATAAATTTTAGGATTTTTTTTTCTATTTCTGTGAAGAATGTCATTGGTATTTTGATAGGGATTGAATTGAATCTGTAGATTGCTTTAGGTAGTATGAACATTTTAACAATATTTATTCTTCCAATTCCTGAACATGGAATATCTTTCCATTTTTTTGTGTCCTCTTAAATTTCTTTCAGCAGTGTATTATAGTTTTCACTGTAGAGATATTTTACTACTTTGGTTAAGTCGATTCCTAGGTATTTTATCATCGTTCTAGCTATCGTATATGAGATTACTGTCTTAATTTCTTTTTCAGATTATTCACTGTTGGCATATAGACATGCTACTGATTTTTACGTGTTGATTTTGTATGCTGCAACTTTACCGAATTTATCAGTTCTCATAGTTTTTTTGGTGGAGTCTTTAGGTTTAGGTTTTTCCAAATATAAGATCATATCATCTTCAAACAAGGATAACTTTTTCCTTTCCAATTCGGATGCCCTTTATTTTTTTCTCTTGTCTAATTGCTTTAGCTAGGACTTCCAGTACTATGTTGAATAACAGTGGTGAAAGTGGGTATTTCTGTCATGTTCCAGATCTCAGAGGGAAGGTATTGCGGGATCTGGCCAGCAGCCCACAATGCAACGGGGCTCTCTCTTTGTTCCCACGCAGATTGGCACTTTGAGAAATAATAGACACACACAAGATAGTGAAGGCTGGGTCCAGGGGGGTCACTGCCTTCTGGTCCCACAGTGTCAACAATGCACTGGATATGCCAGCATTTATTATTAACTTTAGTGAGGGCGGGGGTATGTTAGTGAGGGATTTAGGGCAATTTGATCATGAGGTGAGATGGTCACATGGGGATGAAGTAATTCTTTATCATAACATCCGTATGCAGAAGTACAGTATACAGAGATAAGAATTTACAATATAGTGTGTGCATCAGTAATTTCTAAAGGAACCTTAAAACAGAAACACAGTCTCTCCATAACCTATGATTAGCAAGATATTAATCAGCAGTAACAGTTGCAGCAAAAGCTGGTTACAAACAATCCATAGAAACAGGACATGAAGTTAGACAACCAGTTAGACTAGAAATTTTCAGAAAGGAGTATGCTTTAACCCTAGAGAGGCCTAGAAGAGCCATGGCAAGATGAGGGCATTTATAGCCCTATCTTATCCATATGGGCAGGAGCCCCCCCATGCATCTGTTTATAGGCTCTCCATAAGGGTCACATTCCATTCAAAGAGCTATGAACATCTGCTTTTCTGGGATAGAAATCTTGGTGATGTGAAACCTCCCTGACTGCACGTCCATTCATAGGCTCTTTGCAAGGGGGAGCACATCACCCGCTGTTGGCTCATTCTGGCAGTCCAAGCTGGCATTGTCTTTACACAATCCTGCATGCAATTTTGTGTTTACAATATTTAGGAGCATTTCATCTTTTACTCCATAGCAATAATATCAGGGGGTCTCCCTACAGGAAGGTTATCAGTTGTTCCCCATTCAGTATGATACTAGCTGTGGGTCTGGTGTGTATGGCATTTATTGTTTTGAGGTGTGTTCCTTCTATACCCAGTTTTTTGAGGATTTTTTTTTTAATCACCAAGGGATATTGAATGTTATCAAATGCTTGGATATAGTTTCTCCCTTGCAGTTCTAACACATGTCGCTACATATAATTTTAAAGCTCTGCTATTATGTGCATAGACACTTAGGAATGTCATGTTCTCTTCATAAATTGCTCTTTTATCATTATGGAATGAATTTCTTTACTCATTGTAATATTCTTTTCTCTGAAACCTACTTTGACTAATTTAGTATAGCTACTCTTAATTTCTATTTATGCTAACATACTATCATTTCTATATCCTTTTTATAACATAATTTCAACTTTTATTTTAGATTTAGGGGTTACATGTGTAGCATATTGCATGATGTAGAGGTTTGAGATACAAATGATTCCATCAACCAGGTAGTAAGCGTAGTACCCAACAGTTAGTTTTTCAACCCTTGCCACCCTTCTTCCCTCCTCACTCTAGTAGTCCTCAGTGTCTATTGTTGCCATCTTTATGTTCACAACTACCCAATGTTTAGCTCCCACTTACAGGTGATAACGTGTTATTTGGTTTTCTGTTCCTTCATTAACTCCCTTAGGATAATGGCCTCCAGCAGTATCCATGTAGTTGCAAAGGACACGATTTCATTCTTTTTTATGACAATGTAATATGCCTTAGTGTCTATGTATCACATTAAAAAAAATCAATCTACTATTGATGGGCACCTAGGCTGGTTCCATGTCTTTGCTATGGTATATAGTGTTGCGATGAATATATGAGTACATGTGTCTTTATGGTAGAATGATTTTCTTTTGGATATATACCGAGTAATGGGATTGGTGGGTCAAATGGTAGTTCTTTTTTAGTTCCTTGAGAAATCTCCAAACTGCTTTCCACAGTGGGTGAACTAATTTACATTCCCATCAACAGTGTACAAGCATTCTTTTTCCTCCACAGCCTCATCAGCATCAGTTATTTTTTGACTTTTTAATAATAGCCATTCTGATTGGTGTAAGATGATATTTCTTTTTTTTCTTTTTTTCTTTTTCTTTTTTTTTTTTTTTTTGAGACGGAGTCTCTCCCTGTCACCCAGGCTGGAGTGCAGTGGCACGATCTCCGCTCACTGCAAGCTCTGCCTCCTGGGTTCACGCCATTCTCCTGCCTCAGCCTCTCAAGTAACTGGGATTACAGGTGCCCGCCACCATGCCCGGCTAATTTTTTGTATTTGTAGTAGAGAGGGGGTTTCACTGTGTTAGTCAGGATGATCTCAATCTCCTGACCTCGTGATCCACCCGCCTTGCCCTCCCAAAGTGCTGGGATTACAGGCATGAGCCACCCAGCTGTAGGATGATATTTCATTGTGCTTTTCATATGCATTTCTCTGACAATCAGTGATGATGGGCATTTTTTTTCATGTTTTTTGGCCACTTGTATGTCTTCTTTTGAGGTGTCTGTTCATGTCCTTTGCCCACTTGTAATGGAATTTTTCGTTTTTTGCTTGTTGAATTAAGTTTCTTGTAGATTCTGGATATTAGACTGTTGGATATATTGCTTGTGAATATTTTCTCCCATCCTGTAGGTTGTTTGTTTAGTCTATTGATGGTTTATTTCACTGCACAAAAGATCTTTAATTCATGCTGGATGTGGTGGCTCACGCCTGTAATTCCAGCACTTTAGGAGGTGGAGGCACAGGCAGGGGCATCATTTGACCCCAGGAGTTCAAGACCAGCCTGGACAACGTGGTGAAACCCCATCTTAAAAAACAAAAAACAAACAAGCAAACAAAAAAGATCTTTAGTTTAATTAAGTCTGACTCGTGAATTTTATTTTGTTGCATTTTTTTTGTATTATTTTACTCTTCACTTATTTTTGGGTTTATATTTAAAATAGATTTCTCGATGGTGGCATATGTTTGGGTCTTTTTTTTATATTCTATAGCAATTTTTCTTTTTTTTCTACAGCAATTCTACAAGAGTTGCAAAAATAATACAGAGAGTTTTAATATACTCTTCACCAGTTTCCCATATGTTAACATATTATATAACCATACATCATTTATTAAAATTAAGAAATTAACTTTGGATCTGTGATTTTACAGTTTTGATCAAAATTGGAAAAAATTAGCCATTTTTTCCCAAATTTTTTTATGTTGCATCATTCTGTCTCCTTTTCCAAAGGAGAGGTATTCCATTAACATGTATACTAGGCTGCTTGAAGTTGTCCTTACTACCTACTAGTTCCTCATTCTCATTTTTTAGTCCCCTCTGCCCCCTCTTTCACTTTGGAAAGCTTCTACTTATTTGTCTTCAAGTTTACTAACCTTTTCTTCTGCAGTGTCTGTCATTAATTCCATCCAGTGCATTTTGCATCCCACACGTTATAATTTTTCTCTCTAGAAGTTTCTTTTCATTCCTTTTTATTCCTTCCAGGTCTCTACTTCACATGCCCATTATTTTTCCTAACTTTTAAACATACGGAATATGATTATAACAATTTTCTTAACATTTGCTAGGCAGGACCAGAGCAACATTTTTTCTAGAGTAATTACTCATCACAACTAAGGCAAGAAATGTCTGAATACTCTTTCTAATGTCCCATTAAGTAAAAAGACTTCAGCATGTCCTTTCTTTGGACAGAGTTCTCTCCTCTGGTACTCTGCTATAGGAACTCTAACCACCTTGCTCTCCCAGGACTCTCACCTCTGTCTAGGAAATTTTCTGAGCTCTGCTTGGATTCCCTTTCCCTGTACCAAGGCTTGACAACTCTTTCAACTCAGCAGCTGGGGCAATCTCAGGGTTTACCAGGTCTGTTTCCCACATATTAGGGATCACTGTCACTCATTATCTGATTCCAATGTCCTGAAGACCATTGTTTCATACTTTTTTTTTTTTTTTTTCCAGATTTTGGTTTCAAGACAGGAAGGTAAATCTGGCCCTTGTTACTTCAACTTGGTTAGAAATAGAAGTCCCAGTGACTCAACCTTTCTAAAAGAACAAATATTTATACTTCCAACAGATAGAATGCAGTAGAAATGAGACTCTTGAGAGTTAATTATCCATGGGTTTCATTGCATTTCAGTATGTCTTTCAAGCAGAGAAACTGAACACCTTTGCTTTGGACTATCTTTTGAAGAATATTTGTATAACCAATGACTTAAAACATACAATAGTGTTTTGCTCTATAACAAAGGGTAGGCTTGCTTAAAGTTTGGAAAATATAGTGTCTCTCTCCAGAGCAAAGGACAAACATGCCTACCATCCAGTATCATATATTTAGGCTTCCTAAGCTCGATGCTCCCCTCCTGTAATGCAACCCAGGGTGTAGGAAGTTATCACTTGGTCCTCTTTGCATCACCCTGTCAGAATTGGGGCTCAAGGAATTGGTGAAATAAAATACTTATTTCTCTTCTATGGCTATTTCTGTGAATCATAAACTATCCTTTGTCTCTGCCCCAGGAACCTTGAGTTTTCTGCTAACATCGATGAACCTGTGACAGGCTAACATATTAGCTTGCAAGTAGGGTAAAAATCTCATATCCTTTATAGTTCTTAACAGTCAAGACAGAATAAGATAGATTAAAAAGCAATACAACGTATGCCTGGCTTTCTGCCTTGAAGCAGTACTAAGCCAGTATGTTACACATTTGGCTAGCTTAAAGTTGCTGGATTGTAGAGCCCCTATGGAGAGTATATTTGGGATACTTAGGGAGCCCTGGCTCTTCCAGTTACCAGCTGATGGAGTCTTCTCAGTCCATGAGGAAATGGGCTTTCAGTTCATTCTAAATACAAGCCTTTGAGCCACACTGCTAAGGGGAGCAGAGATGAGTCATCCTCTTAACCTTGCCTCATTTGCATATTAGTTGGCAAAATAAATGCTGTGGTTGTTTCAAGCCACTACGTTTTAGGGTGATTTATTATGCAGTCCTAGATACCTGAAACACCACGTATTTAATAGCATCTTCTGGATTTCTTGCTCTTCTTGGTAGAGCACTTTCTCCAAGAAGTTTTTGAAGAGATTCTTGTAAAGCCAACTTCTGAGACATTTTACACCTAAAATGCATTTATTTTTCTATCACATTTAAATTATAGCTTAGTTGGCAGTAAAATATCTTTTCCTTCAAATCAATATCTATTGTTTTCTTGTGTCCAGGTTGCTGTTGTAAAATTTGATGTTGGCTTAATACCTGTTTCTTTAGAGGTGATCTGCAGTTTATCCTGATAACATTAAATGCTTTGTTTGCATTTTAGTTTTAAAAATATTTTATCATAGGATATATAAGTAAAGGTTTTTTCTTATTTGTAACGTTTTGTACTTTATGAGCCAGTTAATTCCAAGGTTGTACGTCTTTTTCTAATTCTTGGAACTTCTTGGTCTTTTATTCCATCACAATTTTCTTTACTTTGTATTTGTTATTGTGACTCCCATATGAATGTTTTTCTTCTGATTTCATCCTTCACATCTCTTACATTTTACATTTTCCACAACTTTATCTTTCTGGTGCCTTCACAGAGAGATTTTACTCTCATCTTCCAGCTCACTAATTGTTCTTTAGCTATTAATCTATTCTTCTGTCATAGAATGTACTGGGTTCTTTGTTTCAAATTTTATGTTTCCACTACAGTATTACTACTTGGTTATGCATGGAATTGCTTGTTCTCCTTTTATGTCACCAATATCTCCCTCATCTTTTTGGTGATTATAAATCTCAGGGTTTACTAAGTTTGTTTTCCGTATCTCAGTAGTCACTGCCACTCATTGTCTGATTCCAATGTCTTGAAAATCATTGTTCATTATATTTTGCCCAGTTTTCATCATTTTAAATCACTTTCTCTCTGGTTTATTAGGCCAGATTTTCCAGGTATGGCTTTTCCAGTTTGTTTTTTAATGTTGGTATGGAAGTCAGATGTCTTACTGGTTTGTCTATGAGCTCATATTCACCTGCGTGTATCGGTTAAATTCCAGGCTATAACTGTGACTTTTTGGTAAGTTTAAGGAATAGGGGTAGGGTGGGGAAGTCAGCACAAGAGGGGAATTGAGATGTTTCTATTACTTCTTTGCTATCCCTCTTTCCCCCAAAACAGTTTATCTTGCTCTCTAGCAAATGTCCTGCCTTCCTCTAGGGGACTGCTCTCTCTAAAAGCTTTTTCTTTCGCTTAGTGAAATGTTAGATTCTCTGTATTTAAGAAGAATCACTAGAAGAAAAATCCATCTATTTCTTTATATTAAGAGATTTGTTAGGGGATTCAAACCTACATGTTGAATGAGCTGGTTAAATAGCCTCTGTAGGGCAGCTGTGTTCATGTCTGATGCCAGAGTTTGAAGTTTGCAGGGAAGGCACTCAAAAAGGAAAAATGGATGTAAAGTTAGGGAGAGTGAGTACAAACTAGACCACATGAGCATGAGTTGTAACCCACAGTGATGGACTAGAACTCACACCAGTTCTCACTGCCTTCAACCTCGAAGTAGGAAGAAGCTGAAACCCTTCATCATGGAGCTAAACGCATTTGGCTCATAAGTCAGAGAAGATGAAGGAGAGTGCAGGTCAAGTTGGACCTTTTGCATCTCTATGAAATAAGTCAGCAAAATGACAATGTGCATGAGTTTCAGAAGTTCCTGGTTGTCATGCCCTGTGTTACTGGGGATAAAATACACACACACATACACAGAACAAAAAGAAACCAATCAGCCCGGGCACGGTGTCTCATGCCTTTAATCCCTGCACTTTGGGAGGCTGAGGCAGACGGATCACGAGGTCAGGAGTTCAAGACCAGCCTAGCCAACACGGTGAAACCCTGTCTCTACTAAAAATACAAAAATTAGCTGGGTGTAGTGGTGCACGCCTATAATCCCAGCTACTCAGGAGGTTGAGGCAGGAGAATAGCATGAATCCAGGAGGCAGAGGTTGCAGTGAGCCAAGATCATGCCACTACACTCCAGCCTGGGTGACAGAGCAAGACTCTGTCTCGAAAAGCAAACAAACAAACAAACAAACAACCTGAGTGCTGCTTCACTTTCACTTTCCAATATTACACACAAAAAGTCTGTAATCCTAACTGGAAATACAAGGAAAGGAATTCTTGGAAATTTAGTTCAGCCTAGCCAAGTTGACACACTGCAAAGCCACCACAACCTCAGCATATAAAAGGAGAGGAGGGGGAAGGGGAAGAAGGAACTCTTGGGGGCTGCTGTTCTGCCTGTATCTGTTGTTACCTGCTTCTCCACCAGCTGTGTTCTGGCACTAGATAATAACACTAATGTTGTTATCCTGTTGCTTCTGGACAGCACTGCCTTAGCCTGTTTTTTTCTGCCCTGCTGTGGCAACATGGTAAATAGGGAAAGCTCTTCTAACGCAATAAAGAGGAAAAGAAAATAACTCCAAATTTCTTCCTCTGCTTATTTCTCAGCCATATTTTCCAGCTTTCTTTAACCTTTTATTGGTGCTTTCCCACTCTTACCCTACCCCAGTCATCTCCATTAGCTGCCACACAACCGCCTTTCAATTGGGGCCTCTAATTCTTATGCTGATGTTTCGGCTCCATCTTCTTTGCCATCATGTGTGTGGTGACATTAAGGTTGGTGGGAGAAAGCTAGCAGCCCACATACTTGCTGTCATGGCAGTTGTAATAACATTGTAAACGTAGATTTTGTATTTCATTGTAAGAAATTATTAAAGTGATATAAAGAAAATAATAAAAGAAACGAATGACATTTTCGATTATGTCGCTTTGCTTTTCCGGAGATTTGTTTGGCACAGTTCTTTTCTGACAAATCTGTCTGAGGGGTAAGGGTCAAGCAAGGTTCTACTTTGAAACACAGGATTCTGAAGAATTGTTTATTTTTGGCCCATATACCATAATAGGAATGCATTTAGGGAAAGCTGGTTGTCTCAATTGTTTCTAAAGGTGAGAAGGGAAGGCCATACCATGACTAACAGCTGCTCTTATTATTTTGGAAAGTAATTTGTCTGCTCATTTCTTCCTTTGACTTTATAAATTGCAGCAATGTTTCCTTAGAAACTCAAAGGAAAAAACATCCTTCTTGTAATGCTGACTTGTGCCTGTTTAGAGCAACTGGTAGCATCCAGCCTGGCCAACACTTTTCTGTGTGTCTCTGAGATAAATATTCCAGGGCCCTGCAATACTGCAATACTAAGACACAGGAGATCCCGGCAAATGATATAGACTAAATTTTATTCTTATTTGGACATCACAATAGAACTTAAACTCCTATAAATAACTGCAGTTCAGTCACTAATTCAGTATACAAGAAATAATGATGTTTTAAAATTATTTATTTTTTCAGCACCTGACAATTCAGTATGTGGATCCTTCTTGGAAGTAACAGAGCACGCTGGCCAAATAATTACTGCAAAAATGCTCCTAAATCAAATAAACAAGGAAAAGAACAAGAGCTGATAATGCTGTTATTTGTTAGTGCTCTTATTGTAAACTACTTTTTGGAAGATAAACCTCTTGTGGGAAGGCCAGGTACTATACTCCTTCATTGCCTTAGATGATCCAAGAGACTGAGTAATCAAGATGGAGCAAAGAACAAGAAGAGTGTCTGCAACACTTTAAACTTCACAAAGAAGTTACCAGGCAGAAGGGGACAATTGCAGTGACTGATTTTCCTGACAAAATGACAGTGTCTTGACAATGGCTATGAAGTCTTGATGACCCTTAACATCTCATAGAACAAAGAATTCAGTAGAGCAAGGTGAAAATGTTAAAGGGGGAATGCACAAAACACAAAAGAAAGATGACAGGGTGACAAGTTAAACATAATCCACGGAATAAGAAACGTCAGAAGCCTCCTCCACAGTACACCTACAAACACCTGCCCTTTTGTTAATAGCTAAAAGAGGGCCTCTCACTGTAACTACTTAACTTCCTTGGTGGAGGGAAATCAGATGGCTGGAAAGTGGGATGGTGCCTGGTGTGAAAGACTTAACTGGGCAATGCATCCAGCAAGCTGTATTTCACCTTCATCAGTCTTTTATTTGTACCCCCTTAATCCTGGTTATTGAAGTCTTCCGACTCTACCTCATCTCTCCTTTTATTGTCCCACTCATAAAATCTCATAGGAGTTAATAGATTAGACATATTTACTGATTAGGGCAGACATATTCCTCATATGTACTGAGGAAGAGCAATAGGGGGATCACCTTGGCCCGAAACCCTCTAACGGGAGCCAATTTTCAAGAAGATAAGAAAATAATCAACCACTTGTGATCTTCTTTAATTATGTGAGACCCTATCCAAATTTTCAATCCACTGTCACTGACCTCTGAGGATGTTTGATGCCTTTGACCTGGCTCCAGTGGAGTACCCTCCATTCTTCCAAATAGTCCACCCATTTGCCTTGGCCTTAAATTCCACCATGAAGGGGGAGTCTTTTATTTTAAGCATTTCTTTTTATCTAATAATAAAAGATAGAGTAAATAAGATAGTGGGATTCAAAATAACATAATGCAAATTAATTATTCATATCAGTTTCTCTACTAGAAGAAATACAATAGTTGATTAAGGATCAGAGGAAGGCAAATCCTTCAATGAAGCATTGAAAGAGCTGAAGAATTTAGAGTGA
Source organism: Rhinopithecus bieti (assembly GCF_001698545.2). Lineage (NCBI taxonomy): Eukaryota > Metazoa > Chordata > Mammalia > Primates > Cercopithecidae > Rhinopithecus > Rhinopithecus bieti. Next base: position 992,218 of record NW_016829908.1, read on the forward strand.
GAGGCAACAATTATCTTAACAAATACTTTTTATATTATAATTATTTTTCCCTCTGGACATGAGGTGCAGATAATTGAGTTCATGATTCAATTCATGGGTCATTATCATCACTGGCTACAGCAAGACTTTATTTTTTAAAATTTTTTCCATTTTATTTCCATTCCTCATTCCCATTCCACCTTCCCAAAGGTAACCCTTCTAATGTATTAAATGTATACCTTTTGTTTGCATGGGTTCTTGCAAAATGCATATTTGTGTGTACATCAAATTTACATAAATGATATCACATCACAAAATTCAGTCCATTTTAGGTTTTACTTTCCTCTGGACCATAAATTCAATCCACTTTAGGTTTTGCTTTCCTCTAGACCATATTTTAAGAACCATTCATGTTGCTGTGTGTGCTTATAATCCCTTGCCTCTAACCACTACACAATGTATGCATTTTACCTACATACTCTCCTAATGATGTTGATCAATATTACCTCTAGTTATCGCACCCCAAATGATGCTGAAACCAATATACATGTACATGACCCTTAAGGAACTGTGTGAGAATCACTTTGAACTCTACGTGCAAGAGCAAAATTGCTGGTAATAAGGTTAAAATACACTTAAACTATTCTAGTTTTTGTTCCACTTTTTCTTATAGGTGAAATATATGTGAAGCTGGCATTATTATTGTCACATTTTGCAAGTGAATGAACGGAAGGGTCACACATTAAGTGAGATACCTACGGTCACTCAGTGAATGCAGAGTGGATCCTAGGTATATACTTTGCTTTTCTGACTACAGCATTCTTCACTGTTCTTTGTACCACATCACATTGTCTCCACAAACTTGTCTTACCCTGAAATTGAAAAATATTGAGATTAGATTAATTACATTGTTTTTCCCGGGGGCTAGCATTCACCTTTGGGAATATGGTATAAGTAGCTACTCACAGAGCTAAGCTAATGATGTGGGAGATGCAAGTTCCCTGTTGGCTGACAGCAACTCTGGTGGCCTCATTTAACTGTTTTCTGGTGAACTAGAAATAGTACCTCTGCACTGAAATCAAGGACAAGCAAATGCCTGCAACCTATTGGCACAGGTCATAGAGGTAAATTTCCAAGATGACTGGCTCCTGCAGGTCCACTACAGCAAGGGCAATAAAGCTTTTTAATTCATATCTCTTGTATGTTTGACATATGGAGGCCTGAAAAAATGACTATGGGCTTGTGAAAGGGGAGAGAGACTAGGTTTAAATCTGCTGGGAAAAGAAAATGAGGTAAAGGCACTTTATGATGATTCCTCAAAAATATTTGAGAAACACTCAATGATAACCAATATGAGTACTAAAACAATCATATTTTGTAGTTCACACAATCATGATATAAGCTTTGTTTTGTTTGTTTTTAATGTATTCCAGATAAAACCCCTACATTCTTCTGATACTGTCACACAGCAGCCTCAGGGCCACATTGTGGTATCTCTCTTATCAACACAAGGTTCTCGGTCCTTGAGAAAACCTGATACAGTCATTCCAGACATTCTCATACAGACATTTCTGTCTTTTACAAGAGCCTTGAACTTTGATGCTGAATCAAAGAATTTGCTTACAAAGAAGAATGCGTCCTGTTAATTAGGATGGAAACTAGTTTTATAAAGAGCAATGGTTGATCTTAACTTAGGAAAAGGGAGAAGAAAAAAACTCTTCTTAAAGTATGTGTGTTTGCGAAGTGGGAGATTTTCAAAACTGTAAGCTTTTACCTAAAAGATGCTGATCCCTTCCCCCATTGATTTTTCATACATCCGCCCCCACCTCATCCTGTGACTTTCAGGACAATCAGCCTTACAGACAATGGCAATGTCACCAGCTACTTGAGCAAATGTCTTTACAGATTTTGTAAAACAAGTATTAGGAAACTGACTTAACTGAGAGGACAGATTAGGATTTTAGAAAAAAAAAATTCTTGTAGGTTCCCTCAATTGCCATGATATTTTATTTTCAAAAGTAGGAGAGTATATTAGTTTACTGGAAAAACAGTGAGCTAATTATAGGCCAGAGGCCTGGGCTAAAGCTGCAACAGCTTCACATATTTGGGAACATGGTAACTACCCTGGGTTTAGATGGACTAAACAAAGGCCAAGTTATTGCCCAGTTCAAAAACTATTGGCCTATTAAACCTAGAGGAAATAAACAAAATACAATGAGACCCTAGAATATGACACACCGATTGCCCTCATTTTCTAATTCTTTGGATCAAGAACATTTCCAAAAGGCAGCACACTATTATTAACCAGAAGTCATTGACGATAGTACTCACACCTGATTACCACTCTGTGGTTGAACTTACAAGACGGTGATTTTTCAGATCCCTTCCTACACAAACATCTCAATTACAGCCTTGGACTTTTACCCAGCAGACTTAATGATAGTCTTTCTGGATTCACTGCTTGGAAGATGAGTTACATGGTGCAATTATTTCTCAGCTTTTGTCCAGTTTGCTAATCTGAAAAAAAGGTGCAGTGGTTATTCTTGGAAAACACTTGAGAGCAGCACTGAGAAGAAAACCAAATAACTAGACTCCGTCATTTCTCCTGCAGAATCTCAAGAGACATGGAAAATGTCAGGCTGTGTGGTACCTGCTGACTTGTGAAGATCATTGTCATCTCAAACAAAGATAACCTCAGCCCTGGGATGGAGAAGACAATAGAACCCCCTGAGTGGTAGATGTCTGAATCTGTCAAATGGGGAAATCTTTTAAGTTAAACTGTCTACTTTACATGTTAACATTCAGCACTTCTTATTTATTTATTTTCTTTGGGATTTTAAAAGCCTGCCTGGGGAAACTTTAGAAAATATTTGTAATGTCCATAAGTACAACGCAATACTTCTGTTACAATTTCCTTTTTGAGCATTTTAATCACCTAGTATTTATCCTATTTATCCTGGCACAAAGGCTTCAAAAACAGGATATTTTCCTTAAGTCCCATTTTAACTGTAATGTGGCAAATTGCAAGCAAGCTTCTAGAATTTTTTATATGGAAGTCTTGGAATTTCCACAGCTTAGGTTCTGAGCCAACAAAAATATACGGAGATTGATAGCAGGGAATTTTTGAATCTAGTTGGCTTACTTCACAACATTACTTTTTTTGCAGATATATTTGCTTAACAGGGCAATGAATTTTAAGTATGATATGGGAATGGAAATTTGGTTTTATAAATTCAGAGGAAAACGGGTAAAATAGTTTACATTGATGATACCATATAAAAGGAAATAACGATGCCTAAGTTAAGTACAAAGCTTTCCTGGACAACCACCAGTACAAGAAGACTCAAAAAGGTCTGGGGTTGAGCTGAGTTGAGACTGTTTTGAAAGTAGTCAGTGTGCTAGAATGGAAAGAACACTCGACGTAGAATCAAGAAACTTAACTTCTAGTCCTAGTTTTCTTATTACATAGCTGTGTGCCTTCAAGTAGGTCAGTTAACCTTTCTGACCCTCAGTTTCCTCATCCTTTTAATGATGACTAAAAAAAATACTCACCTGGCATATTTCGTAGGATTGTTAAAAGGCTCACATAAGATAAACTATATTACATAATTTTTAAAATTATGAAGCATATTACTAATGTGAGATATCTTTATAACATCTTTCTATAATTCAGTTAATCTTTGAACACCCAATGTTTAAATTGGATATAATGGCAAGATTAACTGGGACATTTTTCTTTGTCAGGACATCGTGTTTATATCATAACAATTTGTTTGTACCCTAATAAGTCTATCTTACTGGCTTTTTGGAGCAGGTTCTGCTATAGGATGTAAGAGGAGCTTACTGAGTTCCTATTATTTCTGTTAAGACTATCCCCCCCCCCCTTCTGCTCTTCTTCCAAAGCTCATTGAGCTCCTGGAAAGATCACCCTCCACTGCTGGTCTTACCACTGCAAATTGCTGTGAATTTGCCTATGAAGCCATACCCAGAAGATGGTGATCTGGTCTCAGATCAGTCTCTAACAGATGATCAGGACTAATCCTATCTTTCTTCACATCTCTCTCAATAAGTCTAAACTTCTGGACTCATTATCAATATATCTCTACACATTCCTTATTCTGAGCTAATCCTGTGTCTCTCAAGACTTTCATTGTGCCCTCTAGAATCATCTGCAAAATCCCTGATACTGTCTACCTTCATTAAGCCCTTATCTTTTTATCCTAATGGAAGGCTGGATTGGTAAATAACATTGTATTGAGACTTGTCAAATGGTGACCCTACATGCCACAGAGCTTGGAAGTCAGATTAGGAATCCTTCTTCTTGTGGCCACTTCCAAAACATTTTCCCACTCCACTGCTGTCCAAATCTTATCTCCGTTAGCCTCCTGGTATCTTCTGGTGACACATTCTTTAATGACTATTTATTTCACACCATCCATATTCTTTATTGTAGGTTCCTAACAACACCCCGCCTCTTTCTTTTAATAGACTGAGGAGAGGGAGGTTCTGAAAGAGACTTGTCATCTTCTTGTTCAGCTCAAGAGGCTAGAGCCTGCAGCCAACAACAGAAAGTCAGTCTACAGCATAAAAAAGCAAATAGCAATGACCTGAAGAATGAAATAAGATTTCCATGAAGCTCCTACTAAGAACAGATGTTTTGTTAGAAGACCTGTGTTAGTTTTCTTGGAGTCATAATACCTGGATTCACAGATATTTGGCCAATTTGTCGATGGTTCTTCAGTTACTCATTATTAGCCCAGAAATCATACTGATGCAAGGGAAGGACTTTAGTGACCATCTAACCTGCCTTCTTCTGCTTTGCAGGTGAGAAAACTTAGACCCTAAAAGTGAAGAGTTTTACCTCAGATTACCCTTTTATGTACAGAATAGAGATAAGAACCTAGGTTTCTTTACTTCTGACTACTTCTGTTTTCTTTTTTTTGAGACAGTGCTTTACTCTGTCACTCAGGCTGGAGTGCAGTGGCATGAATTCGGCTCACTGCACCCTCCGCCTCTCAGGTTCAAGTGATTCTCGTGACTCAGTCACCTGACTAACTGGTACTACAGGTGAACACCACCATGCTCAGCTAATTGTGTGTGTGTCTGTGTGTCTGTGTGTATATTAGAGACAGGGTTTCACCAGGCTGGTCTTGAACTCCTGACCTCAAGTGATCTGCCTGCTTCAGCCCCCCAAAGTACTAGGATTACAGGCATAAGCCACTGTATCCGGCCTACTTCTGCTTTCTGAATGGTACCCTACAAATGTCAAAATGTCTTAAACAGTTTAATAGTACAATGCTGACCCACAATTCTTGAAAGGCTTCTAGGTTCCAAAAGGAAATCTTATGTGTTGCTTATGAAAATTGTAACTTTAATTTAACATATAACTAAAGAGTAATCATGTTTGTGTTATAGTCAAATGGGAAAAGTATTTATTTGTTTGACATCCCAAACTCTGAGCATTGTACATTATGAGATAATTCCCAAATTACATGAATCATTTATAAATAAATATAACACATTTGTTTAGAGTAATTTTCTATCATGTTATTTGCTCCTTTTCTTCCTCATGTATTTACTTGTTCCTTATCTACCAAAAGCTCATGAAATATCCAAGTCTCCTCTCAAAAATGTAAACAGATGTTTTGCAATCCTTTTAGAATGGGAGGGGCCTGAATGCTTTTTACCTCCTCAGTTTTTTTGTGTTGCAAATGAGTTACAGAGTTGAATCCATTTGGGGCCAGGAAGTATGGTAGGATGGGTGTATAGGGCTGTTTTCCAAGGATATTTCACTTAGATTGACTGAAGGCAGCCACAAGAACATGAAGAGGAGGAATATTTTGGTACTCGGGGGCTCTGTATTAGTCCATTTTCACACCGCTATGAAGAAATACCTGAAACTGGGTAATTTATAAAGAAAAGAGGCTTAATTGACTCACAGTTCCGCAGGGCTGGGGAGGCCTCAGGAAACTTACAATCACGGCAGAAGGGGAAGCAAACATGTCCTTCTTCGCATCATGGCAGGAAGGAGAAGTGCAGAGTGAAGGGGGTAAAAGCTCCTTATAAAACCATCAGATCTTGTAAGAACTCAGTATCATGAGAACAGCATGGGGGGACCACTCCCATGATCTAATCACCTCCCACAAGTTCCCTCCCCCAACACGTGGGGAGTACAATTACGATTACAATTTAAGATGAGATTTGGGTGGGGACACAGAGCCAGACCATATCAGGCTCCATTAATGTTCCTTCTAAGCACCAACAAGGGGCACAGGGAATTCCCTTTTTGGAGTTACCGCCTTAGTCAGGGCCCTAGAGTGAATTTGGACAAGGTGTTTCTATATTATCTACTCATCCCTTTCCTTCTTGGACTCCTACAGCAGATTCTGAATGCTCATCGTAAGATGTCCCAGTACTTAATATTCAGAAATGGCCCTGAAAATTGTGATAAGAAGCTTATAGTCATCAAGTTGAGGAGAAGTGGATGCAGTCTCCTGGGTCATTGTCATATTCAAAGTGTCAGATTGGAGTGAGACCTCATGGGCATCTGGGTTCTCTAAGTGACAGCATTAACACTTGAAGGGAAGGTGAATCTCTCCCACAAACACTGAGGTGACTTGGCATAGTGCACCAAGTAGAGAAGTGAGAATGGGATGAGCCGGGGTAAAGATCCAATTCTTGCTACTATCTGCGTGAGCTTGCTCAAGTAACCACATTTCTCTGGGCCTCTGTTTCCTGATCAACACTGTGAAGATAAAAACACCCACATTACCTCTCACATAAGGTTTCTGTGAGGCTCACAGACCATAATCCTGAGGCACTTTGTGAGAGGTGAAGCCAGCTGGGCTTCTGGATGGGGTGGGGACTTGGAGAACTTTTCTGTCTAGCTAAAGGATTGTAAACACGCCAATCAGTGTTCTTTGTCTAGGTAAAGGTTTGTAAATGCACCAATCAGCACTCTGTAAAAACACAACAATCAGTGCTCTGTGTCTAGCTAAAGGTTTGTAAATGTGCCAATCAGCACTCTGTAAAAACAGGCCAATCAGCACTCTGTAAAATGGACCAATCAGCAGGACGTGGGTGGGGCCAAATAAGGGAATAAAAGCTGGTCCCCCTAGCCAGCAGCAGCAGCCTCCTTGGGTCTGCTTCCACCTGTGGAAGTTTTGTTCTTTTGCTCTTTGCAATAAATCTTGCTGCTGCTTACTTTTTGGGTCCACATTACTTTTATGAGCTGTAACACTCACCACAAAGGTCTGCAGCTTCACTCCTGAAGCCAACGAGATCACAAACCTACCGGGAGGAAAAAACAACTCCAGACGCGCCACCTTTAAGAGCTGTAACACACACCGGGAAGGTCTGCAGCGTCACTCCTGAAGTCAGCAAGACCACGAACCCACCAGAAAGAAGAAACTCCAGGCACACCATCTTTAAGAACTGTAACATTCACCGTGAGAGTCTATGGCTTCATTCTTGAAGTCAGTGAGACCAAGAATCTACTGGAAGGAACCAATTCTGGACACATTTGTACAACTCTTTAGATCAAGGGTGTCCAATCTTTTGGCTTCCCTGGGCCACATTGGAAAGAAGAAGAATTGTCTCAAGCCACACATAAGATACACTGACACTAATGATAGCTGATGAGCTTTAAAAAATTGCCAAAACATGTCAAAATGTTTTAAGGAAGTTTACAAATTTGTGTCGGGCCACATTCCAAGCTGTTCTGGGCCACAGATTGAAAAGCTTGCTTTAGACAAAGAGTTACACAAATGAGAGGCTGGGCACAGTGGCTCATGCCTGTAATCCCAGCGCTTTGAGAGGCTGATGTGGGAGGATCTTTTGGGGTGGGAATTTGACACCAGTCTGGGTAACATGGCAAGACTCTGTCTGTATACGCACACATAAAAATAAGCTGGGCAGGGTGGCCTGTGCCTATAGTCCTAAAGCTTCTTAGGAGGCTGAGGTGGGAGGATTGCTTACGCCCAGAAGATCAAGGCTGCAGTGAGCCATGATCATGCCACCGCGTTCTAGCCTGGGTGACAGGGCAAGACTTTGTCTCAAAACAAAAAGCAAGCAAACAAAAAACAACAGAGAAGTGTCATTAGTAACTGAAAGAAATGTACTTAATTATTGCCTCAAAAACATGTTTATTTATTTCATATAACTTCATAGGCACTTGGGGCAGACAGAGCATCAGATCAGGTAATATGTAAAAATGAGCAAGGCTTCTCTACTTAAAGAGGTTAAATATGTCAAGAAAATAAAGCCCCAGCTGGACATAGTAAGTAGTAGAACAAATACAAGGCAAAATGCTTTTTGAGAAGGCCAGAGACAGATTTGCAAAGAGGGAAGGTCATCCCAAACAGGAGAACTGGAATATACAAAGGCACCTCTGTCCACCTGAAATGCCAAATTTAAGCACCTGATAGTAAAAGCATAAATAATCAAATTCTGAATTCCATTAAATAAATTTAGAAAAGGGAAGGGAGTAATAATTTTCATATTGGCAGTCTTCTTCCTGTTATTATTTTATGTAATCATTTAGTGTGATATTAAAATTCAATAAATCTCTCATATGTTATTTTTATGTTTTACTAAATAGAAGTTTTACTCTTAATAAAACAGCATTTTTTTTTCAAAATTCCAAAAGATCACAATAAATTCATGGTTAAGCAAGATTCTTGCCAGATAATGATCTTTCCTGTAGTTTACTTTCCAGAAAATCTCACACTTTTGTCAACTTACTCAAATATATTTTATTTCCTGATTGCAGAAAAATAAATGGCACCTATTCTGTGACCATTCTGAGTCACAAAGTTCAATTCTTCTGAGTTGAACTATGTGAAAGTTCTTTACTAACACCACACAGATCTTTTCCATTCTGATATAGGAACTGTGTCCATGACTTCATCTGTATATTTCAGTACTAGAAAGGTGTCAGCATAATAGTCTCTCAATAAACATTCTATGAATTGAACTGAATTAGGAAATTGTGACAGATGCGGCTAATTGCCTGCCTACTCATCATCCACTCTTCCTTTTTTGTTATAAACAGAATCCTAATTTATATGGAGGCCACCACGTATTCAGCTAAACTACTTAATCTCCTACTTTTTCAATGAGATATGAGTGGAAATCACTACCTGTGACTTCTTAGAAGGTTATTTAAAAGAAGACAAACTCTGCTGACTTTGACTTCTTGCACTTCACTTTTTTCCTTGCTTTGCTGACTGAAGTGCAGATGTACTGTTTGACGACAAAGCCGTCTTAGAATCATGAGAATTCGTTACATATAAAGGATGATAAAACTGGATCTGAAATCAATCTCGGTCCTTGATGTTTCTCTCTGGTAGTTGGTCCAGCCTTGAACTGTGTACCCTTAGACCTATATTTAATTAAGCCACTGTGAAAGGTTTCTGTTACATAAAGGCAAATGGAGTCATAGATGTAGATCCTTTGACTATGTCTAGCTTAGTGGGGAAGTATTTGACATCATAAAATCTACTGAAATGATTTTTCACTTTTTCTACCCCATTCTGATAATGCCCTGCAAAAAAAAAATTATTCCTCTCATCTGGGTAAGAATTGCTGCCATATTCTTGCAAGCATAAAAATAAAAAATAAAAAAATAAAAGAAAGAATTGCTTCCATAATGAGCCACAGTTACTGTTAAAAATGTCACTTCCCTAAGATGTGTTAGGCCACCCAAGAAAAAAGGTTAAGAATTATCTCTGCTTCAGGGAGGCTCCTAATAAATTGAGTAATTGGAAGTCCTGAAAGTTTTGGAGTTACTATGCATTCAGTAGTTATTAAATAAGTGGAAAGCAGTATGCCTGAAGTATCTCAGAGCTTGACTGAGATACCAACTCATGCAGCAACATCAGAAGATGATTATAATTTTGATGTGGATAATGAAGGGATTAGAAACAATGGATAGTGCTGACCCTGATAACAGAATATTAGCATTGAAGGGCACCTTAATGGCCATCCAGTTCTATGTCTCATATAAGGCAAAACTTGACTTCTACCATATTGTTCACAGATGTCCTGCAACCTTTGCTTGAATACTTCCAGTGATTAATAGCTAGTGGATTCAGAAGGTGATCTATTGCATTATTGAAAATATTTAACTGGAAAGTCCTTTTTACAATCAACTTAATATGGTTGTATCTTTTTTATTATTATTATACTTTAAGTTCTAGGGTACATGTGTACAACGTGCAGGTTTGTCACATAGGTATACATGTGCCATGTTGGTTTGCTGCACCCATCAGCTTGTCATTTACATTAGATATTTCTCCTAATGCTATCCCTCCCCCAGCCTCCCACTCTTATTATTACTATATACCATTTATATAGCATTTTACTATATTTATTTTAAGAGATTTCATATGATCAGTATTGACTGATAGTCATAAAATGATATGAATAACTTGAAATAATACTATCTGAGCATTTGTAAACCTGCTCTGAGAGGCTACATATAGTTGTTCAAGGTTTCACAATTCCTAGGTAGAATACCTGGACTTGAACACAAGACTGTTAGACTCTGAGTCAAGCTCTCCTTTAAATTGTTATATGTTCATTCAGCAGGGATTTACTGATCCTGTAGTATCTACTGGTTTCTATGTTAAAAGTGCTGAAGCACTAATGGTGAACAAGACATAGACATTCTTGGTTCTTCTAGAGCTAATAATCTGGTAACTGCCTACCTATGAGTTGTACTTTTAGCTTTTAGTATAGCACACAGTAACAAGTAAATTCCTTTCCCTGTGCATTAGTCATTCAGTTATCACATTGTTTCATAGGTGCCTCTTCTCCAGACAAAATATGTCCTTTTCCTTCAACAGCTCCTAATAGGAGCTATTGCTTTTCTCTGGACACCCTCTATTTTGTCATCATCTTTCTTAAGGAGTGGTACTCTGAATTAGACACCCAGGCTCCCAGTATGGTCTGGTGGATGTGTAGTGCTCAGAGACTGTGGCCTCAGAAGACTTGAAGGTTAAATTACTAGGAGTGCAACCTGGGCTCATCATAGCTATTTTGATTTCTCATGGCAATATTCATTTTTATGGTTCTTAAAATCACAAGGCCTTCTTTCTATGAACTGTGATCAAGTCAGATCTCTCCCATACTGTACTCAAACATTTGAAACATTTAAATGCTGACCTTTAATGCATTCCTATTAAAGTTTACTTCATCATCTGGAATATTATTGCGTACCTTGAGATCTTCTTTATCTTGCTTCTGTCATCTCTAAGGTTGTCTTTCCCAGTTTTGCATTATTAATAGGTTAGATAATCATGTGCTGTATTAGTTTGTTTTCACAGTGCTGATAAAGACCTACCCAAAACCAGGAAGAAAAAGAGGTTTAATGAACTTATAGTTCCCCCTGGCTGGGGAAGCCTCACAATCATGGTGGAAGGCAAAGAGGAGCAAGTCACGTCTTACATGGATGGTGGCAGGCAATGAGAGAGCGCTTGTGCATGGGCATCTCCTCTTTTTAAAACCATCAGCTCTTGTGAGACTTATTTACTATCACGAGAACAGCACGGGAAAGACTTGCCCCCATGATTCAATTACCTCCCACAGCGTCCCTCCCACAACACATGGAAATTCAAAATGATATTTGGGTGGGGACATGGCCAAATCATATTGTGTGCTCTATGCTACCAATAAAAAGGTTAAACTGAACAAGTTCAAAGACAAAACTCAGTAATACTTTATTCAGACAGGTTAGTCTCAATCTGTTAACTTTACACTTGTAACTCTGATCATTCATTCATTCCACAAATTTTAATAAATGCCTTATTTTAAGCTAAATGCTGAGATGAAAAAATGAAACCATATGAGTTAGCAAAGTAGGAAAGATAGGCATATTAACAGGTAAATGCAGAATGATAAATGCACTTTTATCATTTGTGCATTTATACACAAATTTATTACATTTGATAAATCAATATGCACTTGTTGTAGTGAGGCCACAGAGAAGGGTGCAATCCACTCAACCTGGCAGGAGCAGGTAGGACTTCAGATGTCATCCAACTCAAAGATATAGTGAGGGACTTGATCAAACATTTGCCAAGACCACTATGAGTTAAATGAATAGATTAGGCATTTCTCCAATGTTGCAAGCTGAGAATCACATCCAAACTCAGAACCGAAGTAATACAACATAGCTTGGTCATAATGATCCCAGGGATCCTATTGGCCATTTGTCTTTGAGCCTCAAAGGAACATATTAAAACTCCATAATACCCTTTTGATCTATTCTGAAGTTAAATAGTGAACTTACATGATGATGACACAAACACTGTAAAGGACCTCTGGGTTACTTGTTTACAAGTTAATATTTCCTGAATCAATTTTTCTGGTCCCTAGATATTTGGTAGGTGAAGTCCTATATCCCCACACCCTAGAACAGCATCTCCCACTTATTTTTCCCTCCTTGTCTTTTAGTGGGAGCCACATCAGTATCCAAGAGGAGGTCCAGAAGCCTGTCCAACCAGGTAGGGACAGTTATAGATTCCAGACCTCAACTATGGCCTTTGTTACAAAGTACAAAATTTATATAGTACAAGTTTATTGTACACATCTCAGTGAGCCTCTGAGCTTTAGAATTCTCTTGTAGAATTTAACAGTTTTTTTCATGACATATTTACCTATTATTGCTAGTATTTAGAATTTTCTTTTCCAAATGTGTAATATTTATTATTGCATTTTTTTTTTGCATCCACTAAGTGGAAAATCATGCATTAGATATTGTAGAAGTAGATACAACAATGAACAAGAACTGGTCCTGGCCATGAGAGGAACTGATGATCCAATGGGGGAGGTAGACCAGCACGTGTTTAATATAAGGAAGTGGCTATTCCGGTTTCTTTTTGGTGGGCAAGCATTTTGCAAGGTCTTGGGCTATGTGTGTGCAAGGCTAAGCCAGTTAGTTAATCGGGATTTTTTTAAGAAGGCAGTTCACTGGGGGAAAAGGCACATAAAATTGGTTATTGTTCCCTTCCCTATAATAAAACATATTATTTTAATGTTTTAACTGGGTTTGTGGTTAAATCTCACAGCCCAAGAGATTTGCTACTTCAGATGGATTCCATACACTTGCATGTAAGTCTGCAAAAAAAGTTCCAATTATCCAGCAATTTAACCAAAGTATTGATAACTTTTCTAAAACAAAAGAAAAAAATGATTTCCCTTGTTTTGGCAGCAATTTCAGTTATATTCCTTTACTTTCTACTCAAGAAAATAGTTTCAAAAAGTTGGTATTTGTTGCCAAAAGAACTGTATTTATGAACAAATATAAAACTAAGAAGTTATGATGTCTCCTTTTAAAAAATGACTCATCGAAAGAAATAACTTTTCCTTTCTCTTGTGAGAGAAAAAAAATAATCTCTTTTAGAATTGCAAACATATTTCCTTGATGGAGAAAATCAGTTCACATGACATAGTTGTTATGTATCCAGTTCAAAAAATAGAGTAGAATTTACTACTCTGGCTCCTTTTCTGCTCTCCCTACCCTCTTAAACCACATTGGATTCAGAAAGTTTCATTCTGTAATCAGCATTGTCCTTTATCTTTCCAGTAAAGATAGCCTTTTGGAGTCGAAATGAGGAAAAGCCTGTATTTTATAGTTTTGGAAGTGTCTTCTTTTGCCAGGACAGAGAGAGGAGCTTCAGCAGTGAGAGCAACTGAAGGGGTTAATACTGGAACTTGGCTGGGTGTCCGTTAAACTTTTTTCCCTGGCTCTGCCCTGGGTTTCCCCTTGAAGGGATTTCCCTCCGCCTCTGCAACAAGACCCTTTATAAAGCACAGACTTTCTATTTCACGCCGCAGCATCGGGCCTCACTGGCTTCAGGAGCTGAATACCCTTTCCAGGCACATACACGTGGGACACAAATTAGGGTTTTGGAACCACTATTTTCTCATCACAACAGCAACTTAAAATGCCTGGGAAGATGGTCGTGAGCTTTGGAGCCTCAAATATACTTTGGATAATGTTTGCAGCTTGTAAGTTATTTTCCTTTATCTGTTTCTAATGTTAGCATTCCATTTTAGCCCTGGTTTTGGCTTCAGTCAGTTTTGCGATAGTAGTGAAGTAGTGAAGTAAAGACACTGTGATTTTAAACAGTAAGAAAAGTTAATTTAACCTAACTTTTAATATGCAATTGAGTTTTGCTATATAATATTGTACTGTAATAGTTAGAGCTGAAAATTGATGTTTTTGGTATCTTTTTTCCAAAGGCAAATGAGTAATTCGGCTTCTGTCTCTAGTTGGTCTGTCTCCTTAGTTTCCTATACTTGACAATGAGGTCAAACTTAGCAAATAACAAAACGGCTTTGATAAATGGGCATCAAGGTTGGAACTGAGAATTCTCTTTAGTGAAGATGATTCCATAAACTTTTTTGAAAGTGACTTCGGTGCTTTTTGGCTACCTTGCAGTTAGTTTGAAGCGGTTTAGGAAAGAGATCAGTCTGATCATATTTTAGACATTATACACAGAAGAAGGAGTAGAATACTAGACAAATTAGTGGTAAATTTGCTTCTGTCTTTTTTTTTTGCTGTTGCAGCTCAAGCTTTTAAGATCGAGACCACCCCAGAATCTAAATCTCTCGCTCAGATTGGTGACTCCGTCTCACTGACTTGCAGCACCACAGGCTGCGAGTCCCCATCTTTCTCTTGGAGAACCCAGATAGATAGTCCTCTGAATGGGAAGGTGAGGAATGAGGGGACCACGTCTACGCTGACCATGAATCCTGTTAGTTTTGGAAACGAACACTCTTACCTGTGCACAGCAACTTGTGGATCTAGGAAATTGGAAAAAGGAATCCAGGTGGAGATCTACTGTGAGTGCTTTAGAAAATCTTCGTTTTTCTCTCAATTTTACTTTAAAATTGCTTTTTAAAAATGATATTTAAAAAAAGTTTTAAAATGGATATTGGTGTACAGATTCTTGGCTGAAGAACACACAACATCAGGAAAGCTAGGGACAGCTAAGGCCAGCATGAGAGAGAGCAGGAATCCAAATCTTGGCTTCTGTTTCCTCCTCTGCCGCAAACACAGTGACCATGTATAAGACTCAATATCTCTGGGCTCCGGTTTCCTTAGCTGTAAAATGATCATTTCTAAGGTTCTTTTTGTTTTATTAAAAAATCTTTCCACTTGATTATATCCTTACATGTTTACTTGCTTATGTCTCTGAGTGATTTATGAATTCCATCCTTCAGGGATTTTCTATTCATTTATTCTTATGCAATTTGATGCTTAAAATTAGTTTAAACATTAAGTAGATCTATAATTAGTAATAGGTATTAGTATAAAAGTGTTCTCCTTAGACATAATTGTTAATATCTGCAAACGTTTCACTCATTTGACTTTGGTGTTGACACATTTAGGATTTTTTTTTTTTTTTTTTTTGGGGCCATAAAGACTTGGTGCTCAACCGCTCAACTTCAAAGATATTTATATAATGAATTAGATTTGCCTCATGAACGTGAGTGGATGTCCCTAGTTTACCAGCCTGCCAAAATGCATCCCACTCCATTCTCCATTCAGCAAACAAAGTTAGCAAGAGGAGTAAAAAACTAACCAGACACAAATCATTTGCCTTTTGTTACCCATGGCCTCTCTTTCTAAAAAACTGAACCCATTTATGGTCGTGTCTTCATGAAGACCTCATTTGATTATAATTACTTTGGTTCCGTTCTGTTGTACCAGAGCCCAACTTTTCCCAGTAACCTTAATTGATTCTGCAACAAGCCCCATGTGTTGCTCAAGCTTCCCAAGAAACTGTGCTTGGCCGGCTGCTTTCAATTATGCTGGTTGTACATGCATAGTTTATGTCTGTGCAGCCTCCTGAGCTCCTTAAAAGCTTCCCTTATGTAAATACAGGGAAAAGTAGCAAGTTCTTATGTTACCTGACATCAAACTGTGTGGATTAGAGGAACGTTTCTTACCGAATATGAGGGACAGAAATTATTGCTGGAAAAATGAAAATACCATGTTTCTTCACATAGCAAAGAATTTCCAGCTCCTTTCTCTTTTGCCCACTAGTACCAAATAGTTGAAGATTTAAAAAAGAGAAATGAAGACGCTTCTGGCTTTAATTTTCTTGCCTGAGGTTTTCCTCCAAGAGTGTCTGTTTTTCATTATGTATAACAGTTCTGTCTCCTTTCCACATTTGATTGTAACAGTGGTTAGAGTTGAGACCTTTGTATTCTTTTTGTTACACAGAGTTTTGAATCCACCAATATGTTACTTCATGACAATGTGTAATGAAAAAGGTAATGCTTGCAAAGGAGGCAATGGCTACGAGTAGTACATTTCCTTGTACTAGAAGCTTCAATGGAACACTTGGTGGGATACTGAGTTAGGCATTTCAGGAGGCAAATATGTGTTCCAGAACATAAAGATTGCACAAATGTATCTTTCTGGTGGATGAATTCCTATCAGAGGCACTGTTTTCAGAAGCTAATTACTTAAAGTTGGTCTTTTCATTTCTTAGAATATCTTGACAATAACTATTCTTTGCAATGACATTCCAAGCCTTACAGTCATTATCTGTAAAATGGAAATATATCTGCCCTGACTATAATAAGAAAATGTGATGTAACATAAGGTAAATCTGTAGTAGCAAAACCAAGTAATAGAAATCCTGAATTTAAATCCCAGCTTTACCATTTACTAGGTGTGTGACCTTAGACAAGTTATGTAAATGTACTAAGTCCAAGTCTTCTTTACTGTGAAATGTGATCTCTATCTCCTAGAGTTGTTGTGAGGATAAAATAAAATAATTAATGTTAAATCTATAGCGCAGTGACAGCCACATGTAAGGTTCAATATAAACATTATTTTTTCTTCCTTCTTTTACTGTAATAACATGCAACCCTTAATATATACAGGATCAGAATAGAATAATGTTCTAAAAAATGTTTGCTTCCATTTCTTGCGCCTTGAACTCACCCCAAATCATGAAGGGCTATTTAAACAATTTTTCTGTATTAAGACTGTATTAACAAAAACACTAGACTTGATTTGTATTGTGTTAAAGCAGTAAGAGACCTTATATCCCATGAGCAAAAAGCCCATCCATGTATTTGTTTGGCCTTTTCAGCTTTTCCTAGGGATCCAGAGATTCATCTGAGTGGTCCTCTGGAGGCTGGGAAGCCGATCACAGTCAAGTGTTTGGTTGCTGATGTATACCCATTTGACAGGCTGGAGATAGACTTAATGAAAGGAGATCGTCTCATGAAGAGTCAGGAATTTCTGGAGGATGCAGACAGGAAGTCCCTGGAAACCAAGAGTTTGGAAGTAACCTTTACTCCTGTCATTGAAGATATTGGGAAAGTTCTTGTTTGCCGAGCTAAATTACAGATTGATGAAATGGATTCTGTGCCCACAGAAAGGGAAGCTGTAAAAGAATTGCAAGTCTACAGTAAGTACTTGTGCGATGTGTTCCAGTCTTTGTGGGAATCCCACTTCGGTTGTGTATAGCAATAAACTTAGCAGCAAAGTAAAAAAAAAACCAAAAAACTTGTATATAGTTTGTATTCCATTTGTATTCATTGAGAACATAATGTTTGCCAATAGTACAATTCAATGAAAAGAACACTGGATTTGGATTGAGAAGACTTGAGCTTAATTTCTGGCTCTATTAACTGTGTAAGTTTGGGTTACTTAATTTCTCTATTTCCCAGGATATAAAATGGGAGTAGTCATACCACCAGATTGAGTAGTGGGAAATAGGTTCAAATAACAAAACATTTTAATATTGTTTTGTAAACTCTTATAGTATGCCTTGAAATATTACTTGGACAGGTACAGAAACTTGACAAGGTGAGCAGTTATTCTCTCTGTGTGTGTATGTGTGTGTGTATGCATATGCACATACATACATATGTGCATTGGACAGGGGAAAAATGATGGGGTTTGATTGCCTCCAATCTGCCTGATACTGCCAGGGGATTTATGGGAGTCTTGTAGTCCCAGCATTGTGTAGGAGTGGGCTCACTGTGCTTTGTTCTAGACTAAAATGCTATGTTCTGCACTGGGCACCACATTTAAAAGGAGTATTGCCAGCTATGGCATGTTTAGCTGAAAGACAATGAGCTGGGAAGGCTTTTAACAATATTTTGAGAAGAATAGTCAAGATAGAGGATATTTTTCCTAAGAGAATACAAAACCTGGAAAAGAGAGCTCTAATTAAGCATTTGAAAGACAGTTATATGAAAGAGTGATTTACCTTTTTCTGTAACAGCACAGGGCTGAATTATGGCCAATATGTTTAAATTAGTATAGAGAGAAGATTTCAGCAAAATAGGGAGAAATGTGCTAATACATAGAACTCTCCAAAAATCAAATTGACCCTTTTGGAAAGCAATGGGTTGATTCTCTCAGTAAATGTTGAAGTTGACTTGAATGGGCACTTGGCAAGAATGCTTAAATGGGACTCCTACCCTTTAGTGGGAGGTTAAGCCACATGGTTCTTCTTAATTTCTGACTATCTCTAACCATCTGAAAAACATGAAACATCAACTAAACTTGATCAGTTTAGTCAGAAACTGGATAGATTATTTTGAATGATTCAGCAGTTCTTTATACTAGTTTGGCAGAGTAATTTCATCAAATTGGTGGAAGCACATAAATACTGTCTAAGAGAAATACATTCCCTCTGCTGCACTGGGATGATGCTTAGCAATTGCTAATATTATTTTTTTGCCTTTTCAGTATCACCTAAGAATACAGTTATTTCTGTGAATCCATCCACAAGGCTACAAGAAGGTGGCTCTGTGACCATGACCTGTTCCAGTGAGGGTCTACCACCTCCAGAGATTTTCTGGAGTAAGAAATTAGATAATGGGAATCTACAGCACCTTTCTGGGAATGCAACTCTCACCTTAATTGCTATGAGGATGGAAGATTCTGGAATTTATGTGTGTGAAGGAGTTAATTTGATTGGGAAAAACAGAAAAGAGGTAGAATTAATTGTTCAAGGTGAGTAGAATGTGAAAAAGGAATGACAAAGGTGCTGTCACTGGGATTTGAGCAATAGTCACACAGCTTCAATGCTGAAATTGCTTCCCTTAGTTTCACTGATGACCTATCTGGTTGCCATAGCCTTTAGCACAAATATATGTTTATCTTACTAGTACTTCTTAGAAGTCTTCCCTCCCAGAGTTTCCATGGCTCTGCTTTTCTGATTCTTTTTCATCTCAAACCACTTTTTCTCTGCTTCATTCACTCACTTTTTATCTTCCTCCTGCCCCTGGGATACTGGTATTTTCAAGTTTACATCCCTGGGTCCTCTTCTCTTCTCACGCTAGACTCCCAAGAATTGGACTACAATATGTTGATTACTCCAAAATTCATGTTCCAATTCCATGCTGTTAATTCCTGTCAGTTCTACCTCAAAATGCTCCCCAGAATATGACCTCTTCTTCACCCCACTTGCCATTGCCTTAGTTTATCATCTCTTACTTGGGCTCTTACAAGATATTCTTACATAACAGCATTCACTAAACACCAGATATGTTTCTGGTACTTTACATATGCCATCTTCAAGAAATAACTAAAAAGTAAGTATTTTGTATTCATTTTACAGATGAGAGAGTGGAATCTCCCAGAGATTAATAATGACACCACCTATTGATTGTACACCTAATGTTTCCCAGGAATTCTACATTCTGCTTTATATATTTTATCGCATTAATCTTTACCGCAACACTATTAAAAACCCAGGCTCAGGATAGTTCATACTTTTTCTAGGGCTAAATAGCTCTTTAGTTGCATTTACTATGATTTTAATACAGGTTAATTTTAATGAAAACCCCTTTGACTTTTTAATTTTATAGCTAATTATGTTTGTATTTCTTTTAGAAATATTTTAATTGATAAATCATGATTGTTTATAGATTACAATGTGATGTTTGATATGGGTATACAATGTAGAATGATTAAGTCAAGTCAACATATTCATTGCCTCACTTATTCTTTTGTGGTGATACATTTGAAATTCACTTTCTTAGGTATTTTTAAATACACAATATATTATTGTTAACTATAGTCATCATGATGTACAGTAGATCTCAACAACTTACTCTCCCGTCTAACTGAACCTTTGTACTCATTGACCAACATCTCCTCCTTCCCTTCCTCTCCTCGCCCCAGCCTCTGGTAACCACCATTCTACTCTCTACTTCTATGACTTTAGAAGTAGATCCCACATGTAAGTGAGATCATGAGGTACTGGTCTCTCTGTGCCTGGCTTGTTTCACTTAGCATAATGTCCTCTGGGTTCATCCCTTTTGTTGCAAATGACAGAATTTCCTCTTTTGTTTTTTAAGGCTGAATAATATTTCACATTATTTTGTGGCTAATTATCTTTACATAGTCTACCTGCTATGTAGACATTCTGTCCCTAGAATAATAAATCTTATGCACTACTCCCAGGGTTTATTACCTTAAACAAAAAGGTGCTCATTTTCTATAACTTCAATCCATTTCTTAAAACTGTCACACAAAACTCTTTATGATCTGGCCAGAAACTACCTTTGCAGTTTTGTTGATGACTTGGTGCCCCTGTTTATGCTGTTTCTTTTGCCTAAAATGGCCTTTCTCCTTCCTTCATCTGGCAAAGTCTTAGCCATTCTCCAATACGAAGCTCATGTCAGCCTCCCAGTTCCAGATTGTGTCAGACCAAACTACATATTCTTTCCTTCGTGTACACTCGACACTCCTTATAGTCATGTATGCAGTTCTGTTCAGTTCAACACATATTAAGAGCCCTTGTCCAAGAATCCAAGAATTCTACTTGGTACTAGGGGTACAGACATGAAAAAGATATGACAACTGCCCTAGGGGAGCATACAAACTAGGAAGGAAGGACAGGCATATACATAGTTAACTCAAATATTCCTTAGTAAGAGCCAAAACAGTATATCTTTTTAAATGTGCCTTTCCACTAAACTGTGAATTCCTGCTCTGGGCACAATGGTTCAAGCCTATAATCCCAGCACTTTGGGAAGCTTAGGTGGAAGGATTGCTTGAGGCCAGGAGTACAAGACCAGCCTGGGCAACATAGTCAGACCTCCGTTTCTATTTAATTTAAAAAAAAAAAATCTGTAAACTCCTTAAAGTCAGGAATGTGTGTGTGTGTGTGTGTGTGTGTGTGTGTGTGTGTGAATGCTTAGATTCTTAGCACAGTACCTAACACATAATGAATGTTCAGTAAATGTTTGCTGAATTAATAGATTATAAACATGGGTAGCATAGTCTTGTTTGTTTGTTTTAGGAAATGAGGTCTTGCTATGTTGCCCAGACTGAACTTGAACTCCTGGGCTCAACTGATCCTCCCACCCTAGCTGCCTGAGTAGCTGGGACTATAGGCACGTGCCACCCAGCTGTAGTGACACCCAGCTCAACACAAATTTTTAAAATGTGAAAACATGGTATTTAAACTTGGATGATTAAAATAAAAATAAAACTCACCATAAGTAGATTATCTCAGCTGGATGTTAGGTTAGCATTCTCAAGTGACCAGGAAAGATGTTATACCAATAAAAGTATGTAAAGCTAATCATTCACCCTGGAATAATGCCACTCCATAATAAACCATATCCTATTCCAGTGTACAAAGGATATGTATTTTGGGGTTGGGGAGAGTTGTTTTGCACTTTGCATCACATGGGATACTACTGGCCTAAAGTACTGAAAGTACTTTCAAAGAAACTTTCAGCTACCTAAAAGAGTTACTCCTCCAGTGGTTCCAAGTTCACATGGCAATACATGTGGTCACTGTAAAGAATGACTTAGAAATGTTCACAGACAGGCAGTGGATCTGTTTTTAAAGTTCCTCATTCTGACGTTAGCCTATAAGAAATTCGGAAGCTCTGGTTGTTTTTGTGAATGAGCTCTCTTTCAAAGTCTAATAGTATATCAGTTTATTGAGGTAATTTGAGGAGAATCTTCTTCAGAAAATACTAAGATGTCACAATTAGAGAAACTTATTAAGAAAAATAACTTATGACACAGATGAGAACCATGCAAAATGTAACATGTTTGGATTATTTGTATATTGAGATTTCTTTCTTTAAGCTCAAGCCTGTAATTTACAAGTAAGATTTCAGTGATTTTTATGGGGGTCTCATCTGTTGCTTTCAGAGTTGCCCAGACACTCTCAGTTTCTTCAGGGGAACAGAGCCGAGATGTGGGGTTCCCTTTCTCCCTAAATAGCAGTCATCCAAAAGAAGCCCATGTACCCAGCAGGGACAGTGCTGATGACCAAAGGACATTCCTGGATATTTGAGTCTTAGGAGTTTGCCCTCACATCTCAGTTTTCAGACCCTGAATTAATTGTAAAGTATTTTTATATTGCATCAGGCAAATTTTGGAGGTGACTTATGTATCACTTTAATGCTTAGATTATGACTTTGATTTCAGGGTGATTCTATGTGACTTTCAATGGTATAACTGTATTATTGGAACAGAAGCTCTAAATGCTTGTCCACTGTGGGTATTATATCTAATTAAGAGACCTTTTTTGTAGCTTTTTCCAGTACCTTTTTTAGATCATTTTATCTCCATATGAGGATGACTCGATTTAGTTGTTGTAGCAACTGAAAAACTGGGATCTTGAATCAGACCCACCTGGCATCAAGTCCTAATTTTGTTACTTGCAAACTGGGCACAGTTATTTAGCATTTCTGAGCCTAAATTTCCTCAAGAAGAAAAACGAGGGGTAAAAGGAGGAAGAGAAAGACTAGAAGCAGAAAGAGAAGGCAAAGAAGAAAGAATAGTACTAGTGTACGAAATTGTTGATTGTTTATATATATATATATAATAATATAAAGTAATTTAGATAGTGCTTGACACACAAAAACCCTTAAATTCTTTGAGTGATTGTCCACTCTGACAGTGATTTGAATAACTACATTTGAGCAGAGACTATTATTGCTATGAAGATACCAACCTCTCTTGACAAGTTTTTATCTATTCAATTTGTTAAATGAATGAATCAACAAACTATAATGGTTTCATTCTAAAAGATGTGGTCTCATTTCTGATAGTCCCAAGGTGGAAAAGAGTAATTTCTTGTTGGCATAGATATTAACTGAAAGGAGATCCGGAAAAAAAAAATCATATGTCAGAATGTGATGAAAGAAGAAAATAATCTTACGTTCTTTTCATCTTGCTTTCCACTTCTGTCCCAGAGAAACCATTTACTGTTGAGATCTCCCCTGGACCCCGGATTGCTGCTCAGATCGGAGACTCAGTTGTGTTGACATGTAGTGTTATGGGCTGTGAGTCCCCGTCTTTCTCCTGGAGAACCCAGATAGACAGCCCTCTGAGCGGGAAGGTGAGGAGTGAGGGAACCAATTCCACGCTGACCCTGAGCCCTGTGAGTTTTGAGAACGAACACTCTTATCTGTGCACAGTGACTTGTGGACGTAAGAAACTGGAAAAGGGAATCCAGGTGGAGCTCTACTGTAAGTGGTTTTCAGAATTGTTTATTTTATTTTATTTTTTTCCAGTTCTATTGGAAGAAAAAGAATGCACGTCTGTGATGTGCAATGAGATCCTTATGTCTAGAAAAGGAATTTAGCATTACGAATTTTGTTCCTAAATCTGAATCGGAATGGTTTGATACAACATTATTAGCCTAAATCTCAAGGATGTATTACATATGTACACAGCACCCACAATCCTTGGTTTATGCCTTGTCAATACTCTCTCATCATGCACTTGAACACACTACATGCTGGAGGTGAGTGCATTGGGGTCAGTGCCCATTCAGATGACTGGGTGGAGGTGACTACTCCAGCTACTCCAGTTGGAAATGAGTAGTTTTAAACTATTTTAAGGCACTGCTTTAAAGCACATTTGAAGAGCTGTCTGCAGGATGGGAAAAAAAAATAAGGGAATAGGAAGCAGAAGGAAGCCAAAATTAAAGATAAGGAATTAGGTTGGAGATGGGGATGGTCAGTGGTAGTGGCTAAGGTGAAAAGCAGAATCAGGAAGCAGCATTAGATCTTAATGTTGATTTATGCCACCTACATATACTACACTTTCTCTTACTCTTCTTGTTGTCTTAATAAACACTCTTCGCAACCTCAAATCTCTGTGAACTTGACATTGCTGGAGTCCCTCAGTCCATATTGAATGAAGGACAAAATATGCAAAGTGACCATAAAGTTATTTTTTTGAGAGGGTCACTCTGCCTTGAGTTCTCACTTCAGTAGAACTCAAGAGAACATATTGTAGAGATTTTCTACCAGAAACCCTGCCCAAACTTGTGATACCCTTCAAGATTTTGTTCAGAATGGGTTACAGTATGCCTGTAAATGGATTTGAGTCTCTCAAAAGGAGGATACATTTTATTTGCATTATTATATTACCCAGAGTCCATGATCTGCTGAGATAGGCACATTCCCAGCAGAAATGAGAACCAGCAGTGGAGTCTTATTGCAACATAGAAATATTTGAGCATGTATCACTTTAACAACATTTTGTTAAGGAAAACATGTTTAAGCATTATTCTTGCCCTTGATAGCTATTTTAGTCTCATTTTTATTGATTTGTGCTGTATTATAAAGACTAGAGTTAAGCAGTTCTTTTCTTGATTACAAGTATTATCTGAGAAATATTTAAAACTTGCTCCCTAAATTTGGTCATTAAAATTTAAACTAAGTTGAGAACTTCCTTGTTTGTCTTATTTGATACTGAGAGACTGCACAGCTGTGTAAAACCAAAGCTGGGCTCTGAGGTCAGAGAGATACGGATTCTCAGCCCATCTCATTGACTTCAACTAGATATAATGCATGAGGAAAGTCTCTTAGCCTCTATATGTTTCAGTATTCCTGGTCATAAAATAACTAATACCCATTTTACATAGCTGTTTTGAAGACTGAGATAATGAATATTAGAGGACTAGTTTATACTAAGTATTCAACATAACATGGCAAATTTTAAAACATGTAAAATATATACTTACTAAATAAGATAGTGGAAGCTGATGTGTACTTAGGATCAAGCTATGGCACACAGCAAGATTGCATATTAAGAAGAAAAAAAATAAGTGAAAATTTATTACTCAAGGACTGGATATGCTAAGTAGTTTTTGTTTCTAACATTATGCATATATAATATCATAAATATGTCATTTATAAATACTGTCATTACTTATATATTGACAGTCAATCTATCCCAGGTCAATTAAAGCTGTCATTTTTAGGCCTTTACATTTAATAAAGCTTAGCTCAATTTTCCTTGAATATCGCATATAAAATCATTTTGCTTGCATTTTGCAGCATTCCCTAGAGATCCAGAAATCGAGATGGGAGGTGTCCTTATGAGTGAGAGCCCCATCACTGTAAGCTGCAAGGTTTCTAGCGTGTACCCCCTTGACCGGTTGGAGATTGAATTACTTAAGGGGGAGACTGTTCTGGAGAATAAAGAGTTTTTGGAGGATACAGATATGAAATCTCTAGAGAACAAAAGTTTGGAAGTGACCTTCATCCCTACCACTGAAGATACTGGAAAAGCTCTTGTTTGCCAGGCTAAGTTACATATTGATGAAATGGAATTCGAACCCAAACAAAGGCAGAGTACACAGACACTTTATGTCAATGGTAAGTACATACGTGAGGTATCTACAGTTTAATACCTGTCTCTTATCGTGTTTGCCAGGCAATAGTTAACATAAGGTTAATAGTTAAAACCTCTGTGGAGAAAAAACATAATTGAAAAGAAATTTCAAAATAATAATGATTGTAACAAATCACCCTCCCTAAACTTAAAATAGTAACTATTTACTGGCTTATGATGCTTTGAGTTGGCAATTTAGGAAGGGGCCAGCTAGGCAGTTATTCTGCTCTATATGGTATTAGCTGACCTCACTCATGCATTTTCTGTAAGGTTAGCAGGACTGGTTGGTCTCAGATGACTTCATCCACATGTCTGGAGACATATCTGGGATGACTTGGCCTCTCTTTCTTTATGTGTTGTCACCCTGAGGAACAGTAGCCTAGATTTACTCACCAGAGCTCAGTTTTCAAGAAGGTGTAAATGAAAGCAGCCTCTTCTCTTCAAGGCCTGGGTTTGGAAGTCCTACAGTGTTACTTCTTCCACATTCTATTGGTTAAAGTGAGTCATGAGGCCAGCCTAGAGTTTCAAGGGGTGGAAAAATAGACCACATCTTTTCACAGAAGGAGATTCAAATAATTCATAGTCTTGTTGACTCTACCATAAATGGCAGTACACACTATCGTTGACCCTCGTCATTCTTTGATTACAAGGGAGGGTATACTGAACTTACTTCCATTAGAAAACACCATGACGTGTCCATGTTCTGCTCTATCATTTGGTATCGGCTAAAGTAAATAAGGACCAAAACCTCTTGTGTTAAATTATCAAGGTTTATAAACTGTTTGAGTCTGCTGAACCCATAGCCCAGTTTTGCAACATTATTAAAACTCTTTGGAACTCAGGGCATAAGGGGTCCAGCTAACAAGCCTCTCTGCCTTTTCAGTTGCCCCCAGAGATACAGCCATCTTGGTCAGCCCTTCCTCCGTCCTGGAGGAAGGCAGTTCTGTGAATATGACATGCTTGAGCCATGGCCTTCCTGCTCCGAAAATCCTATGGAGCAGGCAGCTACCTAATGGGGAGCTACAGCCTATTTCTGAGAATGCAACTCTCACCTTAATTTCTACAAAAATGGAAGATTCTGGAGTTTATGTATGTGAAGGAATTAACCAGGCTGGAAGAAGCAGAAAAGAAGTAGAATTAATTATCCAAGGTGAGCAGAGTGTGAGTAATGAGTTATCCTTGCTAGTAATTTTTTTGGTTATGTTACTGATTATGAGTAAAGTCTTCTTTGAAAACAAAATTTTTACTACAAAAGTGTGTTGAGGGTTTTGAAGAGCTTATGATGTTTCCAATGTATGGAGAAATCTCCTGAAATTGTCCTTTCTCATGAATCGTTACAAGTTTCTTATCCTGAGATTCTTTTAAACTCAAGTGAAATGCAAGCCTTCAGGACCTGTGTCAGAAGTTCCAGTTACACTTATGAGGCAATGGTTATGGTGTTGAGATAAGAATAGGAAGAGGAATATCTTCATTTGGAATTATGTAGGATTAAAGTCACCATATCTGGCTGAATTGAACTCTGAGTGGCAATCTCACAAGATGGCCAGTAGTATTTGCTTAGAAGCCTAAGCTGGCACTTAAGTCTTTTGCAAATTCCGAGATTATTAGTAGCCGTGACTCTGTCCTCTGGTTCATCAGCCTGACAGCATGGAACCACTAAAGTAGATTAAGTCAACAGATCTAGGCCCCTTCTTCTTAGGATGGAGACCCAAGATTGAGAAAAAGACAATTCCTAGTTTGCAGGTTGAAGCCATACGGAGTTATGAGCAAAATCAAGTGATCAATGTGGATTTCCTCCATCCCTTCCCCTTTAGGTATGAGGGTTCTTGTCTTTGCCAGGGCTATAATTTCCTCTCTTACACCTTGGCATTATTCCCACTAAGATATTAGTGACTTTCTTGTTACCTCAACTCAATAAGATTTGTATTTTAGAAGAAGAATCTTGGAAAGGCAATGCACATCCTTAAAAAACAGACAACCAACCAACCAACCAACCAACCAAACAAACAAAAAAACCTTTTGGGTGGTTGTCATGACCTTGGAAATAGGGAAAGAATTTCAAATCAACTTACAAAATAGAAGACCTTAATAGGGATTAAAAATTGGTGATATGGTACCTGCATCCACCAGTTGTTGCATTAATAGAGAAGTTATATGTCAAATACTTAGCTCAGTGCCTAGAACTTAATAAATGGCAGTAGTGTTGTTAAGGAGAGTAAAAAAGTCGCATCTGTACAGCTTAACTTCTTGATTGAAGGATCCAACTCAAAACTCAGAAACCTGTAAAAGCCTTTGTACTTCAAGGAAATTTTTGCAGAACAGTATTACAAAAAATTAATTAATTTTCTGTTTCACATCTGAATTCTATAGCTCTTTATTAAACACTGTATTTGTCAATTTTCACACTGCTATAAAGATACTATTTGAGATTGGTAATTTATAAGAGAGGTTTAATACAGTTCCACATGGTTGGGAATACCTCACAAAATGTGCAATCATGGCAGAGGAGAAAGGGAAGCAAGGCACATCTTAGCATGGTGGCAGGCCAGAGAGGGTGAGGACCTGCCACACTTTAAGACCAAAAGTTCTCGTAAAAACTCACTCACTATCATGAGAACAGCAAGGGGGAAACAGCCCCCATGATCCAATCACCTCTCAGCAGGTTCTTTCCTCAAAACCTGGGGATTACAATTCAAGTTGAGACCCGGATGGGGACACAGAGCCAAACTATATCAAACACCTATTCTTTGTGCTAGGCTGGGTAAATAATTATATTAAGGGACACGAAAGAAGCATAAACCATGTACTCTCTTAGTTAAAACATGATCATTTCCAACAATCTAGCAATGCTCGACTTCTTTACTTGCTCTTCTTAACATTTAATGCAAACACTTAGCAAAAATAGCTCCATGGAAGCTGTTGTTGATGTCACTGAATTAATATGGAATTGGTTCATATTTCACTCAATCAGAGATGCCTTTTAAATTCTCTTTACAGTTACTCCAAAAGACATAAAACTTACAGCTTTTCCTTCTGAGAGTGTCAAAGAAGGAGACACTGTCATCATCTCTTGTACATGTGGAAATGTTCCAGAAACATGGATAATCCTGAAGAAAAAAGCACAGACAGGAGACACAGTACTAAAATCTATAGATGGTGCCTATACCATCCAAAAGGCCCAGTTGAAGGATGCGGGGGTATACGAATGTGAATCTAAAAACAAAGTTGGCTCACAATTAAGAAGTTTAACACTTGATGTTCAAGGTGAGTTTGTTTTGAGTTTTTGTTTTTGTTTTGTTGGTAGTAGTTCAGAGGTTCCATGGATTACTAAGAGTTTCCAATATTTGATGAATGAGTTGGCAAAATGGAGCTGTGGTTTTTTTCTTAATGGTTCTTGGAATAATCAAGCACAGCTGCTTTATCCTATAAAGTTTAGCCAGGAAGTTGACATTAATCATTCGTGAGTGAGGGATTCCTGCTTGCTTTTTTCAGTTTACAATGTATCATTTGTCTGTGAGGTTTTGCAGTTGCTAAATGTTTAACCATATTTCAAACTTTTCCCTGGAGGTTATAAGGAAACGAAAGAAGTAGGATTGGCACATTGAAAAAGAAGGGTTCTATCCAGACCCTCTTCCTTTCTACCAGAAGGAAACACTATTTTCTGAACGTAGAGTAACTGCAATTTTCTGGATTGACTCTTTTCAGGATAATAATTGGGAATAGTAAACTTGATCCTGAACAACATAAAAAAATCTCTAGACTATCGAAAAGTCTCATTAAAATTCAAGCTGCTTGCCGTCCCTCCCTATTCTGGTGGACAGAGAAAGAGAGGAGCAATATCCTCACTGGAGAAACTTCAGAGGCCCCTTAATCTCCTAAGCCCTCTTGTGAATGCACAGTAGGTAGGATCTGCTGATTTTATTGGTGAAGTAGAATACATCAGCCTTGGCTGATCAGTCTCACACCCCTTGCACACCAATTAGCTGCTATTGTGTAATGGAAGCCATACTTGGCGGTGGAGTGCAAACAGGACTGCAAACAAATGCCAAGTCTTAAGAGGCCTGGCACTTGGCTATTGGAGTGAGCAATCACTTGTCAATGCAGAGAAAATTTGAACCTACGTCAGAAACAGGTAAAGTTTTTGTTCATCTGCCCAAATTTCTCAAAATGGCAAGCCTTACCATATATATGTTTTCCACCTTCACAGTACCTCCTCAAAACATGCCAGTAGCTATATAGCTATACATCCATCTAGAAATGTTAAAGAAGGGGAAAACAGCATAACTATATGTAAAACTTCAGTCATCCACCTGCAGTGATTATCCTGAAAAGAGTTGATCTAGCTAATGAAGTTACTATGTGTTCAAAGAAGGGAACATTTACTTTGTATTACATCACTCAAAATGATACAGGGGTATATGTAATCAATGCTTCCAATGAGGTTGGGGATGATTCTGGACAGATTGCAATCTCAGTTATGAGCAGGTTGAAATGTATTCATCTCTATTTTCTTTAATCCTTAAAACTTCTGGGCCACCTTTAATTAAGCCTATCCCCAGGAAATTGGTCCCCTAACACTTCTGTAATTCTTTTGTTAATTAATTGTTATCTTTTAAAGACACATCAAACCTGCTTCACTACTTTTTAACTCTCTCACACACATTGCTTTATTTTCTAATTGCTTTATCAAATTAACCACTTATATAGTTGCTCCTTTTTACTCATTATTCAAATGAACAATCAAAGAATATTAAGCACTCAGCTAGAAACTCATGCCCCCAAACTGAATATAGTTTAAAATAGGTAAATTTTAATGAAAACAAAACAAAAAAAAAAATGGGCATTTTTCTGGGTATTTTGAACTAGATTTCTTTTGTATTTGGCTGGATTTTTTCTTTGTTTCATTTTGTCTTGGCTTGAATATATTCCATTAATAGAAATCGTCAGGAGTTTTTAAAGATATTCAGTGTTTATACAACAAATAGAAAATTGTATTTGAAGGTTGCCCTGGCAACTACCTTGGCAGCAAATTTGTGTTTTTCTGCCGATGCCTGCGGGGAAGACTGAAAGGCAAAAGATAATATATATTACATTGAAAAGAAAGCAATAGAAATGGAAATACTATTTCTCAGCATGTCATCAATATTGATACNTTAAAATAGGTAAATTTTAGTGAAAACAAAACAAAAAAAAAAATGGGCATTTTTCTGGGTATTTTGAACTAGATTTCTTTTGTATTTGGCTGGATTTTTTCTTTGTTTCATTTTGTCTTGGCTTGAATATATTCCATTAATAGAAATCGTCAGGAGTTTTAAAGATATTCAGTGTTTATACAACAAATAGAAAATTGTATTTGAAGGTTGCCCTGGCAACTACCTTGGCAGCAAATTTGTGTTTTCTGCCGATGCCTGCGGGGAAGACTGAAAGGCAAAAGATAATATATATTACATTGAAAAGAAAGCAATAGAAATGGAAATACTATTTCTCAGCATGTCATCAATATTGATACCTAATCATAATCATGTTGATGGACATCCCATTCAAATATTACCCTTATATTTGACTAGCTCGGCTCTTGCAAGGGAAAGTCAAAAAGTGAGGCCATTATCATTATGCTTAGGGTGAACCGTTTTCTTCAATAATTTGAAAAAATGACTTCACATCATCTGATGCTAGTGATTCTTTTTACTTGGTTTACCTCCAGTGACTATCTTCTTCAGATGTTCTTATAAAGTTAAGATGTTAAACGATATAGCAGCTGTCAGATGATTTTTTAGCAGATTAGAAAGAATACTAATTTTAAAGTTTTTGTGTGCTGTACCTACTGTGCTCCATTTACAACTAAATGGCAAAGGCAAAATGTAGAGAGAAAAAAATGTTATTAATGTTTAAAAAATACTTTTTTGGTGCCAACTAGGCCAAGCAGTGAGTCAGGTGATGGACCAAAAAGAAAACAGATATACATGTCTTGATGTAATTTATAGCCTAGGGGAGGAAACTAAACTTAATAAGTTATATGGATAAATAATAATTATATGGATAAATGTTTCATTAAAAGCTGTGATAAGGTTTTGAAGGAAAAATGAGTGGGTTTTGAGAATATGTTGAGGTTCTGAATTTAGAATGAGGGAGATATAGATCGGAGAATGCCTCTAAGAGACATTTAAGCTGTAACATAATGCTGTCCAAAGAATTCCAGTTTATCAAAAGATGATATAAATGCTGAAGAGGAAAAATATATTAATATGCCCTATTTCTGACATAAAACATAGAAACTTTTATATATCTCTGAAAAGCCATTGGCAAGATTTTTTTTTTTCTCTTACCATCTTATTTGTGGCATTTAGCTATAATGGTCACACTCTGAATGTTATAAGGATTTTCTTAGAGAACTGGTTAGTCATTTCAATCCATGGTCATCAGAGTCCCAGTTCCTTAGTAGATATTTTTATTTCCCAAAGCAAGTGCCTGTCTCCAATTCCTGTTCTTGTTAAAAGAGCCCTAAAAACTTGTACCCTCCCTTCCATTTTACAACTGAACCTGAATCTATTTGAATCCAAGTTTGTAGAAGCCAGCAACTATCATCTTTAGATCCATCATGACCATAGCAACCACCAACTGATTATTTGGATAATTCAGAGAAATATGCATCTTGGGTCCTGATGGTCCTTATCACTGCTTTGATTCCCTTCTCTTTGGAGAACTAGTTGTACTGTTATAATAAAACATGTAACTGTTGTTATTAAATGCTATCTTTTTGTACTAGACATTAATTGCATCCATTTTGTTATTTTCCAGGAAGAGAAAACAACAAAGACTATTTTTCTCCTGAGCTTCTCATGCTCTATTGTGCATCCTCCTTAATAATACCTGCCATTGGAATGATAATTTACTTTGCAAGAAAAGCCAACATGAAGGGATCATATAGTCTTGTAGAAGCACAGAAATCAAAAGTGTAGCTAATGCTTGATATGTTCAACTGGAGACACTATTTTTCTATGCAAATCCTTGATACTGCTCATCATTCCATGAGAAAAACAATGAGCTGAGAGGCAGACTTCTCTGAATGTATTGAACTTGGAAAGAAATGCCCACCTATGCCCCTTGCTCTGAGCAAGAAGTCAAAGGAAAACTTGCTGCCTGAAAAACAGTAACTGCCATCAAGATGAGAGAACTGGAGGAGTTCCTTGATCTGTATATACAATAACATAATTTGTACATATGTAAAATAAAATTGTGCCATAGCAAGATTGCTTAAAATAGCAACACTCTATATTTAGATCGTTAAAATAACTAGTGTTGCTTGGACTATTATAATTTAATGCATGTTAGGAAAATTTCACATTAATATTGACTGACAGCTGACCTTTGTCATCTTTCTTCTATTTTATTGCCTTTAACAAAATTTTACTCCTATAAAGTTTATTGACAGTAATTTCAGGTTTCATAAAGATGCTGGGTTTTATATTTTTATAGACAAATAATAAGCAAAGAGAGCACTGGGTTGACTTTCAGGTACTAAATACCTCAACCTATGGTATAATGGTTGACTGGGTTTCTCTGTATGGTACTGGCATGGTACGGAGATGTTTCACGAAGTTGGTTCATCAGACTCCTGTGCAACTTTCCCAGTGTGGTCTAAAAATGCAACTTTGTTTTTATTTTCTTTTGTAAATGTTTAGGTTTTCTTGAATAGTAAAGTGACAATTTCTGGAATTACAACGGTTGTATGTTTATTTATTATAAACTGCCTCCTTTAGCCACATAGCAGCTCTTTCTGAAATGCCAAGTTATAAGAGTAAAATATTCAAACTATGGAAATAATACAGATACTCAAAATGTGACCCGCAGACTACTTTTATTAAAATTACTGTAGGAACTTGATAAAAATTTAGATTTCTTGGGTGCCAGACTAAGATATTGAATAGAAATGTCTGGTTTTGGTCCTTGGAATCTGCAATTTTTTAATTTAGAAAAATATACACCAAAAGATGTAATGCAGATGAACATGCACATGTTAATGGACAACAAGTGAACACCTGTGTACAGAACATTAAGAGCAAGAGATAGTATTACTATTCTTCAGAGCCTTTTATATACCACATAGTGATGGCAACGCTCTTCCCTCACTGAGCGGTAACCCATAAATACCCTGAACTGATCATTTCCATGCTTCCTTTGGAGGTTTTATACCTGTCTATGTATCCCTAAGTAGTACATTACTTAGTTTTGCCAGATTTTGCATTTATATAAATACAATCCAATTATACATTTGCCTTGTAACTATTCTTTCACTCAAAGTTATGTTTTTCATAATACATTTATGTTATAGGTCATTCATTTTTTCTCCACTTGGAATGGATTTTTTTTAACTTTTAAGTTAAGGGGTACAAGTTTAGTTTGTTACATGGGTAAACTTGTGTCCTGGGGGTCTACTGTACGGATTATTTCATTAGCGAAGTATTAAGCCTAGTCTACATTAGTTGATTTTCTTGATCCTCTCCCACTTCTCACCCTCCTCCCTCCAAAAGGCTCCAGTGTGTGTGTTTCCCTGTATGTGTCCATGTGTTCTCATCATTTAGCTCCCACTTATGAGTGAGAACATGTGGCGTTTGGTTTTCTGTGTTAGTTTGCTAAGGATAATGGCCTCCAGCTTCATCCATGTCTCTGCAAAGAATATGATCTCGTTCTTTTTTATGGCTGTAGAGTTGGAATGGATTATTTATAGAATGCAGGGTGGGCATACAATTTCATCTTTTTTAGATGATGAAATAATTGTCCCTATACCATTTATTGAAAAGCCCATTATATATATGAAGAATATATATTTATATTCATAAATTAATATATATTTCTTTTTACAAATGTCTCTTGATCATTCTAGTTTTTGAACTTCCATACAAATATTAGTCAGTTTGTTAAGATATAGAACAAAAAATTAAGATTTTAACT
>NW_016829908.1:1029398-1047788 GCF_001698545.2 Rhinopithecus bieti
AAGCATTGAGTCTTCTAATCCATGAACAGAGTATAGTTATTATTTTAGATTATCTTTAATGTCTTACAGAAATGTTTTTTTATTTTATAAATGCCTTATTCCTTTAAAAAATTATTTCTTGGGAGTTTGTATTTTTATACTATTATTCATAGTATCTTTAAAATTATATTTATTTGAGGTATAAATTTCATACAATAAAATTCATTAACTACTACCACAATCAAGAAATACAACTTTTTATTTTTTTTTAATCACTTTAAGATTTCCATCAGGCTCCATTGCAGCGAATCTCCCCACCCACCACCTCCTCTGGCCCTTGGCAAAAATCAATGTGTTTTCTGTCACTATACCCTTGCCTATTCTAGAATTTTATATAAATGAGATTATACAGTATATAGTCTTTTATGTCTGTCTTCCTTCACTTAGCTCGACTTTCCTGAAGTTTATTTATGTCATTATGTATATCAAGGGTTTGTTATCTTTATTGTTAGAGCATACCACTGAATGCTTATGGTAAAGCTTATTTACCTAGTCATCAGCAGACAATTAGGTTGTTTATGATTTTTGGCTATTGTTAATAAATCTGGCATAAATATTTAAATACAGATATTTCTGTGGATATGTGAATATATATATATGGAGAGAGGGAGAGAAAGAGAGAGATCTAGGATTGGTCCCAGTTACTCCACATCTACATAAACACTTGGCATTTGTATTTTAAACTTTTGCCATTCTAGCGTTGAGTCATGGTATCTTACTGTAGTTTTAATTTCCCAATAACTAATTAGATTGAATATCTTTTCATGTATTTATCATTTTTATGCATCTTATTTTGGGGAAGTATCTATTAAAACCATCACCCAAATTTTTATCAGGTTGTTTTTCTTCTTATTGAATTCTAGGAGTTCTTTTATATATTCTGAATAGAAATTCTTTATCAAATATACATTTAGCAAATGTTTTATTTCAGTAATTGCAGTGCCTTGCATTTTCATTTTGTTTTTAACCGTGACTTTTCCTATCCCAAGGCAACAAAGATTTTCTCATTCATTTTTTTCTAGAAGCATCATACTCTTAGTTTTACATTTATATCTATGACCCAATCCAAATTAATTTTGTGTGTGATGTGAGGCCATGGTGAAAGCTCATGTTTGCATATATATATTCAACCATTATAGCACAATTTGTTGAAAGGACTTTTCTCTCACTGAATTACCTTGACATTTTTGCGAAGAATCGATTGGCCATATTTGTGTGGGGCTATTTTTTTTTTTTTTTTTTTTTCTTTTGAGACGGAGTCGAGTCTTGCTCTGTCACCAGGCTGGAGTGCAGTGGCATGATCTTGGCTCACTGCAACCTCCGCTTCCTGGGTTCAAGCAATTCTCCTGCCTCAGCCTCCTGAGTAGCTGGGACTACGGGCACGTGTGTGGGGCTATTTCTGAACTTTCTTTTGTGTTCCATATATTGATATGTATCTTCATACACAATATGACATTGTCATGATTACCATAGCATTATTATAAGCCTTGAAATCAGATAGTGTGAGATCTCCAATTTAAAATTTCTTCAAATCGTTTTGGCTAGATTAGATCCTTTGCCTTTCCATATGAATTTTAGAATCTGCTTGTCAATTTCTGTAAAAAACCCTGCAAGTATTTTGATTAGAATTCATTGAATCTATACATTAATTTGGGAAGAATTATCATCAGAATAATATTGAGTTTTCCAACACATATATGTATAATTTCATCTTCTTAGGTCTTCTTTAGTTTTTTTCACCAATGTTTTATTGTTTTCAGTGTGCGAGTCTTATACATTCTTGGCAAAATTTATCTTTAAGTATATCATGGTTTTTGATGTGGTTATAAATGATATTGGTTTTTAAATTTCAATTTCCAGGTGTTTGCTCCTAATATATGAATATACAATCAATTTTGTGTACTGACTGGGTATTCTTCAATCTGGCTAAACTCCCTACTCCAGTTCTAGTAGGTTTTTTTGTAGATTCCCTAAGATTTTCTACATAGACGATCATATCTTCTGAGACTACAGATAGTTTTACTTCTTTCTTTTCAACTTATACTCTGTTACCTTTATTTATTGCACTGGCTAGAACTTCCAGTAATATGTGAATAAAAGTAGATAAAACAGATATTCATGCTTTAGTCCTAACCTTAGGAAAAAAAGCATTAGGTCATTTACATGTATTATGTAAATGTTATGATGTAAAATGTATTTTAACTATGATGTTAACTGTGAATTATCTTAGATGCAATATCAGGTTGAAAATTTCCTTCTATTCTTTGTTGTTGAGAGATTTTATCATAAATAGATATTGAATTTTGTCAGGTACTTTGTATACATCTATTGAGATGATCATGTGGTTTTCTTGTTTCTTTTGTGCCTGTTAATATAGAAAATGACATTAACTGTTAAATATTAAATGAACTTTTTTTCATTATTGAGGTTAGCTCATTTGCTCATGGTGTACTACTCATTTTGTATATTGCTGGATTGAATTTGTTAAAATTTTATTAAGAATTAACGGGCCTGTGTTAATGAAGAAAGCTGATCTGCAGTTTTCTTTTCTTGTAATTTCTTTCGTCTGGTTTTGGTATAAGTAATGCTAGCCTCATAGAATGAGTTGGAAAATAGTTCCTCCTATTTCATTTTTAGGGAAAATTTCTGTAAAATTGGCCTTATTGCTTCCTTAAACATTTTATAGGATTCACTGGTGAAGCCATCTGGGCCTGGAGTATTCTTCCTGGGAAAGATTTTAGCTATAAATTCAATTATTTGGCCGGGCAGTGGCTCACACCTGTAATCTCAGCACTTTGGGAGGCCAAGGCGAGCGGATCACAAGGTTAAGAGACTGAGACCATCCTGGCTAATGAAAGCTGGGCGCGCTGGCTCAAGCCTGTAATCCCAGCACTTTGGGAGGCCGAGACGGGCGGATCACAAGGTCAGGAGATCGAGACCATCCGGGCTAACACGGTGAAACCCCGTCTCTACTAAAAAATACAAAAAAACTAGCCGGGCGAGCTGGTGGGCGCCTGTAGTCCCAGCTACTTGGGACGCTGAGGCAGGAGAATGGCGTAAACCCGGGAGGCGGAGCTTGCAGTGAGCTGAGATCCAGCCACTGCACTCCAGCCTGGGCGACAGAGCGAGATTCCGTCTCAAAAAAAAAAAAAGAAAGAAAGAAAGAAAGAAAAACTTAACCGGGCGTGGTGGCGGGTGCCTGTGGTCCCAGCTACTCTGGAGGCTGAGGCAGGAGCACGGTGTGAACCCAGGAGGCGGAGCTTGCAGTGAGCCGAGATTGCGCCACTGCACTCTAGCCTGGGTGACAGAGCAAGACTCTGTCTCAAAAAAAAAAAAAAAAGAAAAAGAAAAGAAAATAACACCCCATTTTTTTTTTTTTTTTTAATTGACCACTGACTATTTCAGCTTCCTATTCTTGTTGAGCAGGTTGTAGTAGCTGGTGTCTTTCAGGAAATTTATCCATCTCATTTCAGTTGGTTTTACTGCCATTAAGTTGTTTATGACTTAAAACATGATTATGCCTTTAATAACTGAAAGATCTTTACAAAGCATTTGGATCTAAATGAAAGGGGGGAACACATCCCATTAAAAATCTGTGCTATACAGCTAAAGCAATGCTTAGCGAGTAATATATAGCACTAAATGTCTACATTGTAAATATGGTCTCAAATCAATGATCTATAGTTCTACATAGGAAACTAGAGAAAGGAGATAAAACTCAAAGTAATCATGGCAAAGGAAAATTTAAAGATAAGATTAAAAATAATAAACAGGCAAACAGTAGTGATTCAATAAAACCCCAAACTGGTTCTTCGAGAAAAATAGTAAAATTCATAAACCTCTAGCCAGACTGATATTGGGAATGAGAGAGGGCATATCACTCCAGATCCTACAGGCATTTGAAGGAAAATAAGAAAATTATAAACAAGTTTATGCCAATAAATTTGACAACAATGAACAGATTCCTTGAAAGAAACAAATTACCAAAGCTCACTGAAATGGAATAGACAATGTGAAAAGCTCTATACCTATTAAAGAAGATAAATGTGTGGCCTCAGAAGAAAACTCCAGGCCCAGTTGACTTCATTAGTGAATTCTACCAAACATTTAAAGAAGAAGTATTACCAATCTTACATAAATTCTTCCTGAAAATGGAAAACGAGGGCCTTTTCTTTAAATCAGGGCTTCAACTGATTAAATGAAGCCCACCTACAAACTAATCCAGGGTAACAAAAGGCAACAGATCAGCAGTTGCTTTGGGGCAGGATGGGGGAGGTAGGGAGGGATAAATTGCAAAGGAGCACAAAGAAAATTTTCAAATGATGCATATTTTATAATACTAATTGTGGTGATAGTTTCATAGATTTCACATATGTCAGACATCAAATCGTAAGTTTAATACGTGCTGTTTATTACATGTCAATCATACCTCTATAAAGCTGTAAAAAATAAAATATTTAAAAAGAATCACCGGGCGCGGTGACTCATGCCTATAATCCCAGCACTTGGGAGTCCAAGGCGGGCGTATCACAAGGTCAGAAGATCGAGACCATCCTGGCTAACACGGTGAAACCCCGTCTCTACTAAAAATACAAAAACAAAATTACCAGGGCATGGTGGCTGGCGCTCATAGTCCTAGCTACTCGCGAGGCTGAGGCAGGAGAATGGTGTGAACACGGGAAGCAGAGCTTGCGGTGAGCCGAGATCGTGCCACTGCACTCCAACCTGGGCGAAAGAGTGAGACTCTATCTCAAAAAAAAAAAAAAAAAAAAAAAAAATCTATGGCATCATATATACACATTTAATACATAAGTACATAAAACAGAATTATATATACTGTGGATATATCCCCAAATACATTAAACTAGTATTTAAAAAATTGCACCTTTTTGACAATAAGATCTGAAAATATTGTTAACTTTTGTTCTTTTATTTCTTTGATGTTTCCAATCTGTCCTCTCTTTACCACAAATATCCACATTGCTATGGAAGATTTCAGATTGGTATAAAAAATGCAAATAAACGGTTATTGAACTCTTTTTAGATTTCAAAGGTAGTTTCTTCAACTATGACTACATACAACAATGTGGGTGAATCTCACAAAAAGAATATTAAGTAAAAGAAGCAATTGGTAAAAGAGAACATACGATATAGTTTCATTTATATATACATATAGCTCAAAGACAGGCAAAACTAATACATGGTGTTAAAAGTCAGGATATTAGTTGCCCCTTTGGTGACAGTGACTAGAAGGAGTAGAAAAGCTCCTTTTGGGTTCTGTTTTTGTTCTGTTGCTTGATCTGGGTGGTGGGATTTTTAATAAAAAATTATATTTCATAGAGCAAATTGTTGAAAATCAAGGGCCTAGAGGGATGGGGGGAATAGAGTGTATGCATTGGAAAGAGAGCAAAGAGAGAAGCAAATTACCTTGCCCACCTCCCTCCCAGCTTTCATCTATCCTGGGTAATGAGGAGAGTGATGTGATAAGACTTTATAGGAAACAGTATAACCTGTGTTCAAAGGAATATGTGGCATAGAGAGGCCTCAGATGAAAGAGAGAATTCAACACAGAGAGACTGGCAAACACGAGGAAGCCTCCTGAAAGCTGAGCCAAGGCATTTAGAGAGACCATACTTGCCTTTCACTAGAAACCATCACACCTCTGCAAGGAAGGCGAGTCAGCTGTCCTCATCTGGCCTAGAGACAGATTTCTAGTAAACAGCTGCCTATAAACCCTTTTCATTTTCGAGTAAGATGCCTGTACATGACCTGAAGTTCTGCTGAGCCCTAGTCCTTGTCAATAACCCAGTGCGCTATAAAGTCCCCTTAAGAACAGGGTTAGATTCTTTATTCTTGCTGATTTGGGTTAGGAGGGCCTTTAGGCTGGGCGCAGTGGCTCACACCTGCAATCTCAGCAACACTTTAGGAGGCCAAGGCAGGCAGATCACTTGAGTTCAGGAGTTCGAGACCAGCCTGGGCAACGTGACGAAACCCCATCTCTACTAAAAAGTACCAAAAAATTAGCAAGGAGTGGTGGCTCATGCCTGTAGTCGCAGTTACCCAAGAGACCGAGGTGGAAGAACAACATGAGCCTAGGAAGTCGAGGCTGCAGTAAGTTGTGATCACAGCCTGGGTGACAGAGTAAGACCCTGTCTAGAAAGAAAGAAAAAGGAAAGGAAGAAGAAAGAAAAGCAAGAAAGCAAGAAAAAGAAAGGAAACAAAGGAAGAGAAAGGAAGAAAGCGAGTCTTTAAAGGGACGTGACAGAAT
Organism: Rhinopithecus bieti; assembly: GCF_001698545.2. Taxonomy (NCBI): domain Eukaryota; kingdom Metazoa; phylum Chordata; class Mammalia; order Primates; family Cercopithecidae; genus Rhinopithecus; species Rhinopithecus bieti. The sequence continues at coordinate 1,035,706 of NW_016829908.1, forward strand.
TGAGATGGGTAAAGGAAGACAGGCAAGTCTTAGACCTGGATGGTAACTGACAACTTTGGGGAAGAAGAGAACTTTTTTCCCTGACTCTCCTGGTCTCCGAAGTGGGAGTGATTGATGTTGGATGCTACTGTCAACCTTCTCCGGCTGACTGTCATTAAAGTGAAGCATAGAAGATACCTGCCAGGGCTTTCCCTCTGCAGCAGGTATCCTTGATATTGTCTATAAATATGAATATGAAACTATCTCATTTATTTGTCCAATATTCTACTGGGAAGGAAGTAAATGGTTGATTTTTGTGGAGATACATAAGAACTTTCATAATATTGTATCAGTAAACAGTAATCAGTAAATCCCTCATAGGTTTCATTGTCTGGTTTTCTTAGAAATGGATTCAAATCTCACTATAGACTTTTGGTAGTATTGGTTCTCAGCTGCCAGAATATTTTCTGAATTTATGAGACTGGGAAACTTGCAGTCTCTTATTCTGATTTTGTGATAGTCAAACCATGACTAAATAACAGGTTGAAAAAATTCATGGCAGTCTACATCATGTAACCATTACCATCACCTTTTCTGGTCTGGATGAATGATGTAGGGAAAATTATCAGATAGAAATTAAGATTGCTTACAAATAAAGAAAAAGCTATAGAGGCTCATGAACATTTCTTGAGGAGATGCATGTTCAAATAATGGTCTAACAAAGAAATTTTTAAAAGTCTGAATCCCATATCGAATCTTAAGAAATGCCTCTTTTGCTGTGCTAATTGCAGATTTGGGGAATATACTAGTACCAATCAAAGTGACCACTAAAATTACTGGGGAAAGCAAACTGGGGGTCAACCATCTTATATATTAAGAAGCTTCAGTTTTCTTGTGTGTAAAATTAAGAGTTTTGGCCAGATAAACTTTAAGATCCCTTCCAATGGGTAACTTTTTCCCCCACTTTATTTTAGATAATGTTTTCTTATATTTAGCCAAACAGAGGCCTGGGGAATCTTTTTTGTATCCTTTGCTTAATCAATTCAATGGAGTCTTGAAGAAAATCAAAATATTCTCAGACTAATCCTAACAACTAACAAGTTAGTTTCTGCTATGGATCATAACAGCCAGGGCTTTCCCCGCAGAGAGAAAAGGCTACATTTGTAATGCCTTGGGAAAAGCTTTTGTCTTTAGTCACAGATGATAGTGAAAATTTCACTTCTGAAAAAAAAAAAAAAAGTCGTGCCATGGCCTTTCAGGCTTTGCCTTGCTATTGAAGAGCACGCGTTCTCTCAAAAGAGGGCTTATCTGCAAGGCTTGCCTTGGAGAAGAGCTTAAATACAAAATTGAATGGAACCAAATGTCTTGGGCTTTTTAGTGAATGAACAATGCTATTGGGAGGAGCATTTTATGTGTTTTTAGTTCTTTTTTTCATCTTTGGGGCATTATGGAGCAGTAAAACATTGCTGGGGGCATTATGGAGCAGTAAAACATTGCAAAGGCAATGTTTCAGTCTTGAAAATAAGAAGAATAAGGAGACGACGTTGATTTTTGTGGGTAAGACGGGCATGGTGAATCACCACTAAATTGAATTGCATTGTGACGAATTTTAACTTTCTCAAACGAAAGTTTTAGTCTATGTAAAAAGATTTTTAATATCAGAATTTGTAATTAAGACTGTTATGACTACTTTTCTTTAATCCAGCTTGCATGCAATTACAATTCACTCAATTACCAGGACATCGAATATTATTATGCTAAATCTAATAAGAAGGACTATTAAATATAGAACCTCGAATGCATGATAGAAAGGAACATTATTACTTTGACTTGGGGTCATATTCGGTACTTAGAACTTTAGAAATATTCACATGAATCCCACTTAAAAAGCAGCAGACTCAAGGAGGTGCTTTTCACTGGGATTTCTGTTGTTGTCTTGCCAAGTTTTATGGACACTCTACATTTTTGTGAAAATAATTTTATGCTCCCAGGCAGAAAACTGAAAAAGCCCGTTTATTTTGCCTTGTGACAATCTCATAAAGTCTTGTTTCTTATTTGTTTGAGTTCCTCTTATTTAAATAGTCTAGTCATTTTTGAGTTAAACCTTAATGTTACACACTTGCATATTCTATGGGCCGTTTACTAGTGTCCTGGAAGTATTTCCCAAACTCTTCTCATCATGAGAATTTCATGGGGTACTCATTAAAAATCCAGAGTCTTGTGCACTATTCCAAACCTACTGTTATAGACTCTGTTAGGTGGGGCCTGGAAATTAAATTTTTAAAAATATCCACAGTGATTTTTATGTCTACATTTGGGAAACACTGTTCTAACAAAAGAAAGTCTTTACCCTTGAAGGTATTAATTGAAACTTGAGTTTTGAAAAGTCCTTTCCTGTCTAAGACTAAACTTTTTTTTTTTTTGAGACAGAGCCTCACTCTGTTGCCCCGGCTGGAGTTCAGTGGTGCGATCTTGGCTCACTGCAACCTCCACCTCCTGGGTTCAAGCAATTCTCCTGCCTCAGTCTCCTGAGTAGCCTGGACTATAGGTGTCCACCACCACACCCAGCTATTTTTTGTATCTTTTGTAGAGACAGGGTTTCACTGTGCTGGCCAGGCTGGTCTCAAACTCCTGACCTCAGGTGATCTGCCCACCTCAGCCTCCCAAAGTGCTGGGATTACAGGCTTGAGCTACCACACCTGACCTCTAAATTTTCTTTGAAATCTACCACTGCCTCTTCTTACATTTTCTGGAAACAGTCTGTCATTCAAACACTTTTTCCTGTCTTCAATCCCCTATCTCTACCAGTCCTTATAAGACTAGCTCACTAGTAATATTCTCTTAACTAATAAAATGGGGATAATTTTGAAATATAAAGCTATTTTCATTTCTGATAATCCCTAATTTCTGCTTGTCCCATGGTTTCTCTACTCAGCCATTCATTGTTTCATGGAGGCAGAGAGAAGCCAGGTGAGAAAGAATCATTTCTCAGTTTGAGATTTCAACCAGATTTATTTAAATCCACAGGAAGACAATGGCTTTATAAGGAAGACTATATAGAAAGTAAAACACTTTTCTACATTCCAGAAATTCTTCCAGTATAGTAAGAGCTTTAAGATATAGTGTAATAAACCATAATATAGAGAAGATGAAAACCGTAAAGTAGGCCCCTGATACACAGATGGGGAGAAAGCTCTTCTACTGCTGGGAAGAGAAGCCAAGAAAGCAAAAAGTGACAAGATATTAAACATAAATGTCCTTGCCGCTCTCTGCTTTGGGATCAAATATGGGAGGGGCAAGAGAGCAGAATCATTTAAATATTTTCAAGGGAAATTGAGAAGCATTGATTGGAGTTAGTACTCCCCTTCCCCACAAGTGGAAGCTTCTCAAAGAAGACCTGGGTTCAGCATTTTCTAATGCAGTGTGGGAGCAATAGAGAAGCATTGGAAAAGAGGACTGAGGAGGTTAGTGGACAAGAAGTGACCTGGAACTGGAATTAGAAAATCATAAAGTGTGGGAACATGACAACCAGACAAAATGGCAAGGTCTACAGTTCTCAGTAGTTAATAATGTGATGCCAAGATTAGGCAGGACCAGCTACACTGGCAACACTGCACAGGACAAGGGTCATCCAGCAGAGGCCAGAATGGGCCAGCAACAGCTTGGGGAGCACAAGACTCCCACTGCCTCCAGAAGCCCTATGGCACCCGGGAGGAGGAAAAGAGGGCAGGGAAGGAATGTTGAAAGGATCAGTAAATAATGAAAAAAAAAAAAAAGGCTTTTAAAGTGAAAGAACTGCTTTCAATTAATTGAAGTACTTTTTTCTAGTATCAGCAGAAATGATGAATCATGACAAGAGCAAATCAATGTTAGATAATAAAGGTCTTTTTTGTACATTCGAATTGTAGTGTGAAAATTTCAACCTGTCATAGCACCAAATGCAATAGACAATTTTCTGTTCTTATTCATCCTCTTTTCAGCATTGATAGTTGACCACTCCTTAATCCTTAAGTCTCTCTATTTTTATTATATCACATTATACTAGCTTTTCTCTTGCTTCTCTGGCTCTTACTTCCCTCACAACCTTCTTTCACATATTCTTTGAATGTTGTACCATGGATTCCATACTTGGTTCTCCTCTCATTTTAGATACTCTCCCCTGATGACCTCATTTTTCTTATGGTTTCAATTGTCGTAATTTCAAATACACATTCCAAGACTCAGCCTCTCTGCTTCCTGAGATCTATTGGTCATCTCCATAGATATCTCATAAGTATCTCCATTTCCATCTGCCTCCAACTGTTCCCTTGTTGTTCACAAAATGAACTGGAAAGTATTCTTTCTTTTTCAATTTTCTGTAACCTTTTATGGAGAATTAGTAATATTTCCTCCTTAAATGCTTTGTAGAATTTATCGGTAAACAAGCTTGGTCTAAAGTTTTTTGGTGGAAGATTATTAACCAAAAGGTTAATTTTAAAAACATATATAGGGCTATTTAGGCTATCAATTTCTTTTTCAGTGAGCTTTGGTAGTTGTGACTTTCAAGACAATTGTCTATCCCATCTAAGTTTTAAAATTTATTGGCATTAAGTTGTTCCTGATATTCCCTTATTACTATTTTAATGTTTGTAATGTCTATAGTGATGTTTCTTCTTTTTGCCTGATCAGATTGGCTAGAGACTTATAAATATTATTAGTGCTCCCAAAGAATCAGCTTTGATTTCATTGATTTTCTCTTTTATTTATATGTTGCCACATTTGTTGATTTCTGCTCTTTTACTACTTTTCTGTTTTCTTTGGATTTGCTTTTTTAAAAAATTTCTTAAATTTAAAGTGGAGGTCATTTGTTTCAGACCTTTCTTTTCTTATGTAGGCTGTTAGTACTCAATAGTTCTCCCTGAACACTACTTTAGTTGTATTCCAGACATTTTGATATGATATTTCATTCAATTCAATGTACTCTCTAATTTCCGTTTGAACTGCTTTTTTATTCATGGAGTATTTAGAAGTATTACTTAGTAATTGTGCATTTTGTGTTTTTTTCTATATATTTTTATTAATGATATCCAATTTAATTCAATTTTGTCAGAGAACATATAATGTATAAATTTAATCATTTTACATTTATTGAGACTTGTTCTATGGCCAGAATATGACATATCTTAATAAATGTTCCATGTGCATGAAAAGAATGTGTAGTCTGCTCTTCTCCTGTTGGGTGGATTGTCCCATAAATGTGTCTTAAATTGGTTGATAGTATTGTTGAAGTGTTTATAGTTCTGTCCAACTTTTATATCAATTAATTAGAGAGAGATCTTGAAATCTCCAACTATATTTTTAGATTTATTTATTTCTCCTCTCTGTTCTATCAATTTTGCTTCATGTTCTTCTAAGTTCTCTTATTAGATAAATAGTTGTTTAGGATTTTTATATCCTCTTGATGAATTGTGAAAATTGATGATTTTTCATAATTGTGTATAAACCTCTTATTTCCTTGTAAGAATTTTTGCTCTGAAATCTAATTTGTGTCATATGAATGTAGTCACTCAAGCTGTCTTTTAATTAGTATTGGTATGTTACAATTTTCTATCCATTGAGTGTCAACCTACTGGTGTATTTATATTTAGAGTGAATTTATTGCTGACATAATATAATTGGATCTTGCTTTTCTTGCTAACATGACAATCTTTCCCTTTTAATTGAAATCTTTAGACATTTGTATTTATCGTTATTGATATGGTTAGTTGAGTTTAAATCTATCATTATGTTCTTTGTTCTTTCATTTGTTGTTTTATTCTTATTTTATTGTGGCAAGAACACTTAATAGGAATCTACCTTCTTAATTGATCTTTAAGTGTATACTACAACATTGTTAACCATAGGTACAATGTTGTACAGGAGATCTCTAGAGCTTATTTACTTAGCATTATTGAAGCGTCATACTATTGATTAGCAACTCCCCATTTCCTGTTTACCCCAGCCCCTGAAAATCACCACTCTATTTTGCTTCTATCAGATTATTTTAGATACTTATGTAAGTGGAGTCATGTGGTATTTGTACCTCTGTGACTGACTTCTTTCACTTAGCATAATGTCTTCCATGCTGTCACATATTGCAGGATATCCTTCTTTTTTAAGGCTAATATTCTATTACATGCATGTGTCACATTTTCTTTATTCGTTCATCCATCAATGGGCATTTAGGTTGTTTCTACATCTTGGCTATTTTGAATTGTGCTGCAATGAACATGGGAGTGCTAATTTTCCTTGAGATTCTGATTTCAATTCTTCCAAATAAATATCCAGAAGTAGAATTGCTGGATCATGTGGGAGTTCTATTTTAAATTTTTTGAGGAACCTCTATACTGTTTTCCATAATGACTGTACCATTTTGCATTCTTATCAGCAGTATGCAAACATTCCAGTTTCTCCACATTCATGCCAACACTTATTGTCATATATATTCTAATGGGAGTGAGGAAATATCTCATTGTGATTTTGATTTGCATTTCCCTGATGATTAGTGCCATTGAGCATCTTTTTACAGTAAACCAACAAATGTAATACTTGGTACTTACATGGTACTTTGGAAATATAAGCATAAATAAAATAGTCTAGATGAAGTTTTATATTAGCTCACTACTATATCTTAGAGAAAGCCCATGGAGTTGGTGAATAAGATAAATGAGGTTGAAAAGGACAATTTTTTCAACCTCATTGATGATTAGTGCCATTGAGCATCTTTTTACAAATGCATTGTCCATTTCTATGTCTTCTTTGGAAAAAATGTCTGTTCAAGTCCAGAGCTTAGTTTTAAAACTGGGTTGATAGTTTCCTTTGCTATTGAGTTATAAAAGTTTCTAATATCTTTTGGAAATTAACTCCTATCAGATATTTGGTTTGCAAATATTTTCTCCAATTCCATAGGTGCCTTTTCATTTTGTTGTTTGTGTCTTTTACTGTGTGGAAAACTTTTCATGTGATACAGTCCCACTTGTCTATTTTCTATTTCTGCTTGTGTTTTTGGTGTTATAATTATAAATTCATTGCGAGGACCAATGCCATGAATTTTTCCCCAATCTTTTCTTCTAGGAGTTTTATACTTTCAAGTCTTACATTTAAGTCTTTAATCCATTTTGAGTTGATTTTTGTTTATGGTGTAGGATGAATCCCATCTGTTCTTTACTCCATATTTCCTCTTTTTTCTGCCTTCTTTTGGATAGATTGTGTATATTTTTTACAATTCTATTTTATCTTGTTAGCTTAATAGTTATTATTTTATGTTTTGGTTTTTAGTAATTGCTTTAGGGGTTATCGTATATGCCTTTAACTTATCACAATTTACTTTCAAAAGATATTATGCCACTTCACATAGAAGAACTTTACAACAGAACTTTTTTACACTTCCTGTTTCCTTTCAGCCTTTGTGCTGTAGGACATTTTAATTCTGGGGATGTATTCAACCCAACAATATATTGTTTTCATTTTTACTTTAGGCAATCAATTGTCTCTTAAAGGTATTTGAAAATTAAGAAAAACTTTATAGTTAACCACATATTTACCATTTTCAGTACTCATTATACTTTTCTGTGGATTTAAATTTTCCTCTCCTATCTCTTTCCATTTGAAGACCTTCCATTATCATTTCTCACAGTATATGTTTGCTTATCACTAATTCTTTCAGTGTTTTATGTATGAGAAAGTCTTGTGTGTGTGTGTTTCATTTTGAACGGTACTTTCATTGGTATCAAAATATATTCTAGATTGACAGTTTTTTTTTCTTTCAGTCCTGTGAAAATGTTCCACTATTTTCTGAATTGCATTGATCACCAAAATATTGTTAGCCAAATTTAAAACTTAACTGTAGTATCTGTGTACTATTTTAGGGCCTATTTGGTTTGTTTACTATTTCTCCCTTGTTTACATTTGTATACAAGTTTGAATTTGCATTTTTTGTCTCAATGTGTTTTTTTCTTTATGTGTATATTTTATTAAAATCATTTTTATTAGTTACTTGAAACATTTTACGAAAAGGCCGGAATACAAAGAAGTAAACCAACAAATGTAATACTTGGTACTTACATGGTACTTTGGAAATATAAGCATAAATAAAATAGTCTAGATGAAGTTTTATATTAGCTCCCTACTATATCTTAGAGAAAGCCCATGGAGTTGGTGAATAAGATAAATGAGGTTGAAAAGGGCAACACGAAATCTCTAGAGACTAAGTGCTGTCCAATGAATAGAGGACTAGATAACATGTCATAGTGCAGACCAAAAACATGTGTGCCAGTGGGAGGGTCTGGGCACTTCAGATTGGGGTTTGGAGGGAGCTGAGTATACTAAAAAAGAGCAATTGGAGCTGAAGGCAAGTTTTGCCAAGTTCACAATGTTGCCAAGAAAAAACACTGATCTTTTGTGTGGGATCACACATGCTATGATGCCTCCATGTCTGATAGTCTAACTAGAATATGAGCATATATAAATGTGTCTAGCTTAATATATAAACTCCAAAGAGGGCCAGGAACATTCTTTTACTTTGAACAGAACTGTACTAAAAATTTAAATAGGTTCTTTCTCTAAAATGTTAATACGGGATAGGTCAAAGAAAATAGAGTAAATATCCATTTTTAGTTGTTTGGTACTATATCTTCCCTCATGCTACAAATCCCCAGAAACATTAAGTTTGCAAATACATGCTTAGCTTCAATAAAAAACATAAAGGTTAATAATTAACAGGTTAAGAATTCTGGGAGGCTTATGAAAGATGAAAAACACAATGACTCCTTAATCTAGAATGTTTATAATGATGCTGCAGAAGATGGAAGGAAATACCAGAATCAATAAGGATAAACATTTATAAAATCCCAAATCTAGATACATTGTAGCAAAATTTTGAATATCTTAATAGAGAGGAAAATCTTCACTATTACCGAAGACAAACCAAATATTATCTATATGGGGAAAGAAAAATCATATAGACATCAGACTGACATCAAGCTTCTCATAAAGAGTCATTCTGTAAATATAATGAATCAATATCTTCCAATAATAACCAATATTTGAGGACTGTTCTAAGCATTTTCCAATTTAATTCTCCTAACATTATTATGTGCATACTGTTATTGTTTCCATTTCATGGATAAGGAATTAAAGTACAGAGAAGCCGAGTAGCCGGCACAAGATCACTTAGCTAGAAAATGACATGACATAGAGAGTTGAAAATACACCGTGCTAAAAGTCAGAGTCCTGGATTCAAGTTCTTGCTGATGACTGTTGACATTTCTTCTAGCGTTTAATAACCTGTAATTATGTAATTCTTCTGTATTTAAGGCACCTTTGTAGATGCAGTGGAGAATTAAAAGTGGATAGACTCTCGACTGATCTGGACTCAGGAAATTAAAAACACAAGTCAAGATCTCCAAACTGGCATTCAAAATGTGGACATAGAAAAAAAAATTTTAATGTCAGTAGTTAGATATTTTCTTTTACCTTATATTTTTGGTAGGCACACTGGCTTTCCATTTAGAAGAGAGATGAAGTGTTTCGTTAGAATGAATTTGTTTAAGTAAAAACAGCAATGTAGATAGTCATGCAGTGAGTATGAAGATGTGCCCCGAGTCGAGGCGGAGCTTGCAGTGAGCTGAGATCACACCACTGCACTTCAGCCTGGGTGACAGAGTTAGACTCCATCTCAAAAAAAAAAAAAAAAAAAAAGATGTGCCCCGAGTCATGAGGATGTATGTAAAGAAGTGAAGTTTGGAAAAGCTGAACTTGAGAGTGGTTCTCCTTTGTTGGACTGCTAAATTTTGATCAACACACAACATTTCTTTATTTTTATTTGTTATTATTACTTACTGTTACCGTGATGACTTTCAACCACTCTTTGCGGGGTGGGTTCTAAGACAAGAAGGTTAGAACTTGCTTGGAATAAGAGCTTAGAAGGATAAAGTAATATCAAGGCATTGTTTGCATTGGGTGGAACTACATGAAATTGCCAGTCAGAAACTGTCCAATATCAGTAATTTACATGGTTCGACTTGTATGTTAGTGTTAGGGTCACCTGCTGTGCAACAAACCACCCCAAATTCAGTGACTTAAACAACAGATGGTTTACCATGTCTAATGATTCTCGGGCTAAGGTCAGTTGCATGGGTTTGAGTTCTTCTGCTTGGGTACCATTGCCTGAGTGTCAGTTGCCTAGGGGCTTGACTGGACTGGAATGCTCAAGATAATTCCTCCGTATGGTTGGTAGGTAGTGCTGGCTGTCTGCTGAGAGCTCAGCTGTGGCTATCAAACAGAAAGCCTAGATTCTTCTCTTTGTGGTATGGCTTTCTCACAACATGGCCTGGGCTTAGGAGTTCCAGACTATTATTTTCACTGTATTCTACTTGGCTGTCAAACAGAAAGCCTAGATTCTTCTCTTTGTGGTGTGGGTTTCTCACAACATGGCCTAGGCTTAGGAGTTCCAGATTATTATTTTCACTGCATTCTACTTGTCAAAGCCAGTTCACAGGGCCAGCGAATTCTGAGTGTTGGGGGCTGAAGGTAGCTCCACATCTTGGTGTGTGTGGGAGCATGCATCTACAGATTGAAAAGGAATTATTGGGAACCATGTTTTTTGGCCAGGTACCGCAAAAACATTTCTTTGATGAATGTCAGAGAGATGAGTCAGGGCAGTTCTATTCAAACAAAGATACAATGTGACAAGTAAGTGGTATAATTGTGGATGCTATTTATTCCTTGGTGTGTGCTAATACAAATTATAATACTCAAAAGGGTACTGTTATATGAAAATGTCCAAAAACATTGATTCATAATCTAAGTGGAGTGATAAGATTGCCACAATTTGAGTAAAGACTGATTAATAGGTAGAGATAAAAACTGAGAGAGGGGGAAACACTAGCTCTGGCCAGGAGGGACTGAAGTGATGAAGCATGGGTCCATGGAGGAGGTGGTATTCGATCTGTGTCATGAATCAAGGAATAAGATTTAGACAAGTTAATATGAGGAATGGCAGAGACATTCAAAGTAAAGGGAAAAGATTGAGCATAGGTATGAAGGTAGTAAAAGTCTCGGATGTCTATGTAGAGAAGAGCATATTGGTCCATTTGGCAGAAACATCAGGGTGTGTAGAAGAGTACAGTGAGAACCAAGGTTGGAAAACTGAGTTGTAATGAACTGAAGAAGGCCTTGAATGGCAGACTTCAGAGTTGGGCTTTGTTCAGAAGTGAAAGCCATTGAACGGGGCTAACAAGATCAGGACAAGACTTAGGGAGGCTGGCGCCTCATGTTGGGCTTGTATTTTCTATCCATACCTCTACTCCCTGACTGTTCCCACAGACTCTCCTCCCAGGTTCCTCCCTCTACTGGTAATTAATTACCTTTTTGTTATTTAGTGCCAGGGCTGCTTCATCACTGAGAAACAGGAGAACCACTTTTCTTATGTTATACATGTATACAACAGGATATTATGTAACTATTAAATGACATTCTCCAAAATTATTTATGGACATCAGGAAATGCCTGTGTTAATAAATTAATAAAAGCAGAATAGGCCTGGTGTGGTGGCTCATGCCTATAATCCAAGCACTTTGGGAGACTGAGGCAGGCGGATCACCTGAGGTCGGGAGTTTGAGACCAGCCTGACCAGCGTGGAGAGACCCTGTCTCTACTAAAAATGCAACAAATTAGCCGGGCGTGGTGGTGCATGCCTGTAATCCCAGCTACTTGGGAGGCTGAGGCAGGAGAACTGCTTGAACCTGGAAGGCAGAGGTTGCCAGTGAGCCGAGATTGCGCCATTGAACTCCAGCCTGGGCAACAAGAGCGAAACTCAGTCTCAGGAAAAAAAAAAAAAAAAAGTAGAATGAAATTATATATATAATTTGAAGGCATCATAAAATCTGAAGTTGAGAAACTTCATGTACACACATATAGAGAAGAAGAAATCAAAGTGTTAAAATTGATAGTGACATTATGGGTATAGCAATTTTGTATTTGTATCGTTCTCCATTTACCACATTAGAATATATTACAGTTATAGTCAGAAAAGGTTTCTTTTTTTTCTTTTCTTTTTTTTTTTTTTTTTTTTTTGCATTAATCAC
>NW_016829908.1:1047854-1070566 GCF_001698545.2 Rhinopithecus bieti
AAAAAAAAAAAAAAAAAGTAGAATGAAATTATATATATAATTTGAAGGCATCATAAAAATCTGAAGTTGAGAAACTTCATGTACACACATATAGAGAAGAAGAAATCAAAGTGTTAAAATTGATAGTGACATTATGGGTATAGCAATTTTGTATTTGTATCATTCTCCATTTACCACATTAGAATATATTACAGTTATAGTCAGAAAAGGTTTCTTTTTTTTCTTTTCTTTTTTTTTTTTTTTTTTTGCATTAATCACAGCAAGTGAGTCTTCAGACAGAAACCAGGTAAAAATAGCATCACACCTGAACCTGGGAATTGGAATCCTCAAAGACCCATAAATATTCAGGGCTTTGAGATCCAGACATGGGGTGAGGCAGCTGCTTTGATGCAGTATTTGAATGTTTGCTCCAAAGAGTATAGAAAGGAGAGGAAAGTACTTGAATAATCTTTCACCACCAAGCTGCCTCTGAATTTCTAAATAAAGCCTTGAGTGGAGGGAAGATAACACGAGGAGCCTGCACACCATCACTCCACACTCTCATAAGGCTTGCAGGTGGGCAGACCCAGCCATAACTGTTTGTTAAAAATGTTACACTGAAGGGAAATATGGAGGTTGAAACTGCCAGGCACAATCATTTCAACAGCTATCCAGCCTTGAAATGGTACCTTATGCAAATTTTGATTTTTATCCCTCAAGCATCTTTTGTTCCCTCTTTTCCAGTCTTGTATAGTATATTATTATACTATGGGAATCGGCTTAGACAGAAGCAGATTAAGGAAGACTTATGGAAATCCAGGGAAAGGAGAAAAAGTGTCATATCATTATTCTAAATCATCATATGTGAACAATGAGATTTATTAATTCATTGATTTGCTCAGAAATTTTCAATCAAGTAGCTCTGAAATTTCGTCTATGTCTTTGACATGAGAAAATTGTCCTCCTGTCTGTGTCTCCCAGATTTACTCTTCCTAAGCGAGGTCTCCTTTTTGACCCTTCTTTCTGCCATGCCAAGGGAACGTGGGCTCTTCTACGGCTCAGCTGGACAACTGAAGTCCTAGTTTTTCAAATTCTCCAAGCCAAGTCAAGAAACTTTAGAAGGCTTTTACAGGTATTTTAGAGCTTTCCCAGAAAAGAAAGGAGAAATGTGACTAACAGCAGCAAGGGAATTCTAGAGAATTAGATCTTTCTTTTCCTGTTTCCTCTTGAAGAAAGATATCCTCAGCATGTTAGCATAATGAAAACATAAGCCAACTTGTTTCTTTTTAATCAACAGATGAGGTTGAGACCAATGTAATGAAAGAGGTGGGGAGAATAAGGGCCTTGAAAGTTTTCTTTCATTCAGTGATCCCATTGCTCCGGGGCTGTCTCTGTTGTAATTGTTCTTCGAACTGACCAAAGCTGAGGAATAACAATCTCTGTTTGATGTATCTGGAACATTTTTAATGGTTTTGATACAAAGAACTGTTAGCTGGAATTTATTAAGAATCTACTACATAGTTATCCTGGATTAAGTGCTTTGCATGATTTTTTTTTTTTTTTTTTTTCTTATCTGACTGATAGGGAAACTAAACTTGAGCTCTGAAGTAATTTTTCCAAAGTTGGGACATAATAGAGCTATGGCTGACCACAGTTTGTCTGATTTCAAAGCCTGGACTATTATTTATTCTCCGTGCTGTGCTATCTTTAATTCATATACATGAAATAGACTTCCACAGGCTTAGACATCTTTGAAGGACAGATGGTAAGTAGTCCTAAAAAAGAAATTTATCTTAAGTCCTCAGTTTGTTATGGGAAGGAAAAAGGGGTGATAATATTGCTCAGATAAGTTTTTGCTGCGTGTTTGCCTGAAGAGCATACGAATCCCAGAGTACTTATGCTAAACATCTAGGACTGTGCACTGGACACTTATCTTGTATCTGTTGAATTAAAAGAAACATATGAGTTACTTTGTTTAAACAGCCATCTGCCATCATGAGCGAATTCTTGAGGAAATTGCTTGGGACCTAAAGTACAAACCATGTTTGATCTTTGTGTATATTTGTACTTTTTTCAATTTGGAAACTTTGAAAGAAAGAGGTAAAAAGGGGAGTGAGAACGAAAATGGAAAAAAAAAAGGGATTTTCTTAAAAGGCAAAACAAGTGGTTTGTGGTATTCCGTACTTGTGAGAGAAAGAGAGAAAAATAAAGCTGCCCAATAGACACAGCCTGACACCAAATCAGTGGTATTAACACCAAACAAAGAGAAAAGGCCATAGGATAGTAAAGAAAACTTAGCTGAAATTGATCACTTTAGAAAAGAGAAGGATCATTCAAACTTTAGGCATGGTAGGCTGAATAATGGCCCCTCAAAGAATTATCCCCGGAACCTGGGGCTATGTTAATTTATGTGGTAAAACTGACTTTGCAAATGTGATCAAGTTAAGAATCTTGAGATGAGGAGATTATATTGCATTACTGAAGTGGGTTCAATGTAATAAAAAAAGGTCCTTTATTAGAGGAAGTTGGCAGGGACAGTCAGAAAAGGAGATTTGACAGCAGAAGCAAAGTGACATGTTTTAAAGGTGGAGGCAGGAGGTGAGTTAAGGAATGCAAGTGGCCTCTAGAAGCTGAAAATAGCAGGGAAATGAAATCTCCTTTGGAATCCCCAGAAGCAATGCAGCCCTTGACTTAAGCCTCATAAAACTCATTTTATACTTCTTACCTCCAGAACTGAAAGATAATAAATAGATATATTTTAAGCCACTTAGTTTGTGATAATTTGCTAAAGCAACAATAGGAAACTAATGTAATACATATAATTCAGAGAATTCTAAGGATTCACAATGCAAAAAAATACCTCCTCTAGTCACTTAATTTCTCACCCTAATATCTAGTTTATCTCCCAGAACCACCTACTCTTCCTGCCTTCCTGAGCATCTTTCCTTCCCACTCTGTCTCTGCTGGTCCTCATCCTTCACACTTGAGTGACTTCAGACAGCTGTCTCCGTGGTTATTCTCCCCATTCCTTCCATGCTAACTGGAGTGTGTCCCACACCTTTTGCCTGGCTTCACATTTGTAAGTGTTTCTACCAAAAGCTTTGTTGGATACACGTTACTTAAAAAGTCCCAACTCTTCCCAATAACCTACCAAACCCTCTGTCCTTCCATTTTCTTATCATCTTCAACCATGACACAACGATAACCCTTCAATTCGCTCCATTCTGTAGTGTTTCCAGGCCTGTGCTAGTATTACAACCTCTGCTAAACTAGAAATGCAAAATGAGCCCTATAAAAATACAATTAGAGTGGAAAACATTAATATACCACTCTCAGAATTGGTTATCTGTAACATAATAGAGAAATTGAATAATTTTGTTGAAAAAGATAGAAATAAACTTAGAATACCTCAAATAGAGAGGACATATTTAGTAGAATATTTACTAAATTGACTGTATATTTTGCCATAAGGAAAATCTTAATTTCAGATTTATAGGCCACAATCTCTGAACATAATCCAATGAATTAGAAATAAATATTAAAAAATGAACAAAAATTTGGAATTACTCACAAATTAAGGATGCTGCTTTTAGCTAATTCTTGGATCAAAGAGAAATCAAAACTGAAAAGAATACCTACCTAGAGAGACATTCTACCGAAACCCATAGGGCATAGCAAACACCGTTGTCAGGGGAAAATGTCTTAAATGTCTTTATTATTAAAGAAACCAGAGAGAAAATAAAGAATTTAATATACATGTTAAAATTTAAGGGAAAAAAATTAAGAAGATGAAATTAATTTTAAAAGCTTAAATTTATGCAAGAGCAAACAAAATGTAGAAAGCTATTTATTTATAAAGAACAATTAAAATGGAGAAGCCCCTTGTGAGCCTGATTAAGGAGAAAAGAGATATTGCAAAAGTATAAAAGATTAAGAATGAAGATTTCAGCATAATAATAGAAAAGGTTAAAGTCATTTAAAAGAATATTAAGGCAAAAATCTTAAAACCTGAAGGAAATACATGATTTTGTATCAAAATATAAATTATAAATTTGACTCAAGAAGATAAGATTGAAAATGTGATTCAAGATTTAAAACTGAAAGTCACTAGCATCAGATGGGTTCTTGGCTGAGTTCAAAGGACTTGTAAAAAACACTTCATTCTGATGTTATTTAAATCAGTTGTTCTCAAGTTGGCTGCAAGTGAGAATCACCTGTGAAATTTTTAAGTGACTCAACTCCCAAGCTCTAACCGAGGCTAAACTATAATAGAAACTCAGAAATATGCATATGTTGTTAAATCTCCCCTGTCTTTCTAATGTAAAACTAAGTTCATGAACCACAATTTAAATTGTTCCAGGTTATAAAAAAAAAAAAACATATAGAAGGCTCCTCTAATTCATTTTATAAAGCTAATAAAGGTGGTTTCATAACAAAACTTAATAATTACTACAGAAAAGAAAATTATAAGCTAATCTCATTTATTAAAATGTAAAATGTCTAAGTAAAATGGCATGTAGAATTCAGCAAAAAATGAAAAGAATACTTCATAACAAAATATGATGTATCCCAAGAATTTGAGAATTTATGGGTGGTTTAAAGTCAGGAAATCTATCAATATAATCTATTACACAAATGTTTTGAAGGAGAAAAAAATTATGATGAAATAGTTGTGGAAAAGGCACTTTATAACATCCTTAAGTCACATTAAGTGACTAGGCAAGCATATGCATTGTCATCATTATTAGTAAATATTGTCTTAGAAGTTTTAGAGAATGCAAAACAACAAGGACACAGAACATGAAAAAACTTTTGAAAAAAAGATGAATCAAGTTATCTCCTTTTGCTTTCTTGGTATGACTGAAAACCTGTAAAACCAACAAATCTGATAACAACAACAAAAAGTAGTAATAGTAAAATAGTTCGATACAAGTAAAACCTTGAAACATCAATAGCTTTTATTTATGATAGTAATAAGTGCCAGGAAATGGAAATGAGAAAAGTATCTTTTTCCCAATAATGAGAAACACTACAAAATAATTAGGGATAAATTCGCCAATAAGATTTAAAAGGAAAATTATAAAATCTTATCGAAAGATAAAATATTTTATTTTTTATGTAAATGTAATTTAAATTTTAATGTAAATTTTATTTCATATGTAAAATTAGAAAGTATGCAATAAACAAAGTCAAAGGACAAACTATATTATGAAAGAGGATGTGCAATGCTAATGTCAGAGAATAAGCATAAATAATATACAAAAATCTTATAAACTGATAGGAAAAAATAAGCAACTGAATAGAAAAATGAGTAAGATGTGTGAAAATTCACATGAGCAAATTCACAGAAGTGAAAGTTAAAAAGATTTTAAAATATATGAAAGAAGGGATAATGAATTATGAAATAGTGTGGTATTACTTTAAATATATAGACCATCAAAGATTACAATGAGACACAAAATGCCCACTGCTAGAGGAGATGTGAGATAAGCAGTATTCTCATATTTGACTGGGAGAAATGTGTATTACAGCCTTTTGGGAAAGGAATCCAGCAACATCTATTACTTAAAATACAATTAATTTCATTCCAGGGACTCTCTACCATAGAACTGAAGGCACCAGATATAGGGCATATATGCTAAGACATTTGTTTGGTAGTATTCATGACAGAAAGAATTAAAATAAATTTACTGTATTCTCATCCATTCATGAAGAAAGTATGTCTTGGCCGGTGGCAGTGGCTCACGTCTGTAATCCCAGCACTTTGGGAGGCTGGGGCAGGTGGATCACTTGAGTCCAGGAGTTCAAGACCAGCCTAGCCAACATGGTAAACCCTATCTCTACTAAAAATTAAAAAAATTAGCCAGGCATGGTGGTGCATGCCCATAATCCCAACTACTGGGGAGGCTAAGGCAGGAGAATTGCTTGAACCCAGAGGCAGAGGTTGCAGTGAGCTGAGATCACGCCACAGCACTCCAGCCTGGGCAATAGAGGGATACTCTGTCTCAAAAAAAGAAATGTCTTTACTGAATGTCCATGAGGTGCTTTGTTCTGCGGTAGATACTATGAAGTATAATAATGGGCTCCCACCTTCAAGGACCCCGGTTATAGCTGAGAAGTCAAGGCATACACACACACCAGTACCAAGCAGGATATTTCGGACAGAGGACCTGTAAGCAAAGGCAAGGGGGATAGAAAAGATGTGCTGTGTTCTGGGGATGGTGAGTGATCCCACCAGAGAAGAGAATCACATCCCACTTATTAAGAAAAAAAAAAATTGCTAATTCTTGAGTAGTCCTAGTGAGTGGAGACAGATTGCCAAACAGCATAGAATAGGGAGCTTAGCATGGACCTTTGTTAAGACCCTAACACTTTTAAAATAAAAATGGATGTGTACTAACCAGGATTTGAAAGGTGAAATAAAGTTATAGCAAACTAAATAATTTTAATTTCTCATAAAGTCTCTAAATAGGGGGAATGTAGTAGACATGATGAAATCAGAATCTTTGGGGCAGATGTGGAACAGTTACAATGACTGAGTAAATGCCTGCACAATGTACCCTGGGGGAAGGGGTCAGTTGCTTAAGTTTCATATGTGGGGGAATCTCAGTTGGAGTAGACAGGTGCACAGATGTATGTTCATCAGTTGTCAGTTGGAGTAGACAGGCGCACAGATATATGTTAATCAGTTGTCTGTGATAAGGAATCTGTTACTAATGTTGAAAAGTAAATTCACATATATTAAAGGTTTTCCCTCTAATAAATGTCTCACTCATTGACATTCAGATGATTTAGGTGAATAGGATAAAAGGTATGGGAGTTACAATCAGCAGGATAAAATGTAGATAACCCTCAAATACCCTTAAAGCATCTGGGTGTACCCGCGGCGATGTGTTGTGTATCTGTGCATTGCTGCAGAGAAAGCTTCTGGCTTCATGGTTAGAAGTATGGCTTTCCCTGATCCCAGTGTCATGATCTGGATCTGAGATGAGGCAGAAGCTGGAAGTAGCTGAACAAGGATTTTTAAAGATCCCAACTCATGAAAAAGAATAGGAAAAAGTTAATTGCGAATAATATAAAATCCTACTCTAGTCCAAATTGGTCACAACATAATTGGAACATTGTTTTAAAATCCTGTTCATCAACCATTGTAAAAGGAGTAGTAATTAAATGAAGCTAATCCAGAGGAAATCAATCAGGCTGGAGACAGCGATTAAGGAACTCGGATGTTTAGATTAGAAAGAGAAGACTTAGGGATATGAAATCTGCCTTCAAATATGTGAACCACTATTGTTAAAAATGGCAAAATAATAGGAAGAATATAGAACTTTTTACTGAGATAAGGGTTGTGCTGTTAAGGACTTTAGGATTCCTTTTAAACTAGAGATTATGGGAAACCTAGAGTATGATTTTATAATAAATCAGGAAGGCTATGTTCAGAATGCCCAGGGCCTGCAGTATCAAAGTCAAAGAACAGAGTAGAGCCCAAATGGGTCCACTGCCAGCAGGACTTCCTGCAGTAGTAATTCCAAGGAGGGCATCCAGGGGACAAGCCAAAGGGTTAGTTAACAAACAGGAAGGTTGGAGAAACGCCACGATGATGAGAAGACAGAACTCCAGAAAAGAATGTGGCACAGGCAACTGGAGAAGCAAAAAAAAAATCAGGCTGTCACAACCAGAGGGATTGGAGCAGAAGGGAAGTAAAATAATAAAGCTGGTTGTTGGGATGGGATGACAGAGTGATAGAGCAAAAGTCATTTTAGGTCAAATCTGGTGGCCACCACATTAAGGATGATTTGTGCTTGGCACAGAGTAATCACTTAAGAAACATAAGCTATTATTATTTGTAGCTTTTACCCTGATCAGCTGAGTTAAAATCAGGTATTTAAAATGGCTAGGGCATCCTCAGTCAGGACCAGATGATGAAGGGGCCTTGAATGCCACCCTAAGGATTATGGATGTCATTCTGCAGGTAAAAAGAAGCATACGAAGTTATTTGAATTGGGATACACTGTAGGAACATTATTCATTCAGTATTGTGAAGAGGAGATAGGTGTTATAAGGGATGAAGAAAGCCATTAGTTAAGGCTTCTTGAAAAAATAAAAAAGGAATTAATGTTGGCCTTAATGGGAGTGGTAGGTTAGGAGTAGGGGATCTGAGTAACAACCCAGAGTGGGAACCTGAGGACATATTACCTAATCGAATCATGGAACTGGCTATGTATAGAGCCAAAATGGGAAATAAAAGATGGAACATCACGTACTTATCCTTATTTAGGATATGACAGAACAGGCTGAGAACAGCCAACCCCATTAAACTCACCCCAGCTGATCTGAAACCAAGAGGAACTCCTTAATAACTATAAAATTTCAAGCACTTGAAATTTAAGGCTTTGGTTCTTTTCATGGTTTCTTTCTTCCTTCAAGTTCATGATAGAAGAAAGTTAAATTTAAACTTCTACTTGAATCTGAGTTGATCAGGTTAGTTAACAAACAAGAAGGCCTAGAAGCAGCAGAAGAGAAAAACATTCACAGAAGCTAAAGGAAGAGGGAGTGTCAAGGATGGAGTGTTCTACTGCTTCAGATCCTACAGAGTAATAACGCAAGAATTGAAAAGTGGCCAAGTATTTAGATTCAAGGTATATCCTACAGATTCATATATTAATACCAAGATTATCAGAAATGATGTAAACTTTTTAATATATGGTGGTAAATAAAGTCTTGTAGCCATTACTGAGATTTGGAGAGAGAGAATTCAAAATTAGAATATAATAAAGGAAGGCTATTTTTAAACATTGTAAGAGACTACTTAATAGGGAAGCAAAACTTCATTAATAGGGAAGAAGAAGGGAAACTTTCTAAGAAGATATATGGCTGAGTAGATATCTATGGACATAAAGACAGAAGAGATTATGGAGAATATGTGGATGAGTACTAAGTGGATAGTAACTAATTTAATGAATGCAATGTTAGCTCCTGAAGCATTCTTAATTATATAAGGAGCTGGTATGAGACCAATTCATTCATTACCTCTTGATACATTCAGCAAATTGTATCTGATGTTAAGGAACCACCAGGGATTTCAGACAAAGTGTTCCAGAGGTGGTGACATCTGGGTTGAGTCCCAAAAGATGGCTGATTGTTATTCCAATGAAAGGAGCTAGAAAGAACCCTCTAATCAGGAGTTCTAACTTAAAAAAATTGGATGGATATCAAGAACACTCACTGGGAAAAGGACAAGCTCTTCAATAAATGATGCTAGGAAAACTGGATATCCATATGCAGAAGAAATAAAATAGACCGCCACTTCTCCCTCTATACAAGTCAACTCAAAATGGATCAAATACCTAAATGTAAGACCCAAGACTATAAAACTACTGGAAGAAAACATAGGGGAAATACTTTAGGAATATTGGTCTGGGAAATGATTTTATGAATCATTTCCTCAAAAGCATAGGTAACACATGCAAAAGTAAACAAATGGGATTATGTCAAACTAAAAAGCTTCTGCATGATAAAAGAAATAATCAACAGAATGAAAAGACAACCCGAAAGATTGGAGAAAATATTTTTTTGCTATTAATGTAACAGGATATTAATATCTAGAATATATGAGGAACTGAACCATCTCAACAGTAAAAATAAAAAATCAGATTAAAAAAAGTGCAAATGATCTAAACAGATGTTCCTCAAAAGAAGACACAAAAATGACTAACAAATATATGAGACTATGCTCAACATCACTAATCATCAAGGAAATGCAAATCAAAACCACAATGAGGTATTATCTCACCCCAGTTAAGATGACTATTATCAAAAAGACAAAAAAAAAAAAAAAATGCTGGTGAGGATGCAGAGAAAAAGGAACTCTGACATACTGTTGGTGGGAATGTAAATTAGTACAGCCACTATGTAGAATAGTATGGAGTTTCCTCAAAAAACACATAGATATAAAGAACTATCATATGATCCAGCCATTCTACTACTGGGCATTTATCCAAAGGAAAGGAAATCGTATCAGAGACATCTGCACATCCATGTTTATTGCAGCACTATTCACAATAGCCAAGATATGGAATCAACCTAGGTGTCCAAAAGTAGAGGAATGGATAAAGAAAATGTAGCAAATATACACAATGGAATACTATTCAGTCATAAGAAGAATGAAATTCTGCCATTTGCAACAACATGGATGGAACTGGAAGACATATTAAATGAAATAAGCCAGGAACAGAAAGTTGAACACCACATGTTCTCACTCACATGTGGAAACTAAAAAAAAGTTGATCTCATTGAAGTAAAAAGTAGAACAGAGGATCCTAGAGACTGGGAAGGGGGCGTGGGGAGGGGGGGGGGGGGGACAGATTAGTTAAAGGATACAAAATTACAGCTAGATAGGAGAAATAAGTTCTAGTGTTCAGTAGCACCAAAGGATGACTATGGTTAACAATAATATATAGTTTCAGGTAACTAGAAGGAGATTATTGAATGTCCTCAGCACAAAGAAATGACAAATGTTTGAGATGATGGATATGCTAATTATCCTGATCTGATCATGATACATTATATGTATTGAAACATCACTATGAATCCCATAATTATGTACAATTATTATATGTCAAAAATAAAAAGAAATGGATGGTTAAAAGTTTGACTGTTACAGTTAGGCCTTTTTTTGTTGCAGATAAAAAACCAATTCAACCTGGTAAAAGAGGAATTATATGAACCTACCTAGCCAAACCTTGGGAAAGGTAGGCTAGATTGTTGGAAGCACAAACTCAGGACTCTCATTTTTTCCTTTTCTCTTCTCCTCTCTATGGGCCAAATTTCTACTCTTCAGATAAGATCATCCATAAGCTGGAAGAACAGGCATTGCTGAAGGAAGATTTTCTGACCTGAGATGAAAAATACTCTCTTTCTTTACCTTCAGTTTGAAAATGTCTATAGAAGGAATCTGATTATAATAATATAATTATAATCAATTACATAGTTAATTATAGTTAATTAACAATATAATTAATCAGATTCCTTCCATATTTAATCAGATTCCAATTAATAAGGGCAGGATTCCCACCCTTATTAGTATCTTAAATTAGGGAGACAGGGTCATCTCATCTGATGAATAACCATGATGGGAAATGTACCTTGTCCCTGAGGGAATTGTGAGCAGGCATCTCTGTTTATGTCTAATCCAATGACATACCTAGGGAATTATAAGTGATTTGATATTACTGAATCTGAGGGAAGGCTAAAAGCAGATATTCTAGTTAAGAAGTCATTTGAATACAAGTAGAAAATGGTGAAGGCTTGAACTAAGGCAATGGTAGTTCCCACAGAAAGGCATGGAGATGAGAAAATTTGAAAAGTAGAATTGATGGAACTTGGTGGTAGATTTCTGAGAAAAACAAGGGAGAAGTCAAAATAAAGGAAACATCCAAGAATCTCAGATTTGGGAAAGAGAAGATAGGTATAATAGTCACTGAAATAGTAATTAAATAGGATTTAATGACAGAGATTAGGGATTATATAAAGTGACAATTACAGAGATGAATACACAGTTCAGAGTCAAGAAAGAAACCGGAGCTGGAGATACAGACTGGGAGTCATCAGACAAAGATGGTGGGTGAAGTCGGAAACATGCATGAGATCACCAAGATAATACATACAGTTATGTATCACTTAAGGACAGGATACATTCTGAGAAATGCATCATTAGGTGATTTTGTAGTTGGGTGAACATCGTAGAGTGCACTTAACACAAACATAGATGGTGTAGCCTACTACACACCTGGGCTAGATGGCATAGTCTACTGCTCCTAGGCTACGAACCTGTACAGCACGCTACTGTGCTGAATACTGTAAGCAGCTGTAACACAGTGGTCAGTATTTGTGTATCTAAACATATCTAAACATAGAAAAGTTACCAAAAAAATATGGTATCACGATCTTATGGAACCGCTGTCATATATGCAGTCCATTGTTTACTGAAACGTCATTATGTGGCAAATGGCTGTATAAAGTAAGGAAAAAAAAAACCTAAAATCCTAAGAACACCAATATTTAATGAGAAAAGATAGTAGAGTAAATGAATCCAACAGAGAACAATAAAAGGAAGTAGTCAGGAAACCAAAGCGGTAAGAGTATTCTCAGTAAGCCAGGGAAGGAAAATTTCAAGCAGAGAACGTGGTCAATGATGACATTTGCTGCAGTGAAATTGAGTAAAACAATGACTGCAGTGAAAATGAATAAAACAATGATTTCAGAGTGAACATTGCATTTGGCACTTACTGAGGCTGCCAGTAAGTGTTGCCAAGGCAATTTCAGAGGAGTCAAAAGCATGATGTGTGATAACAGTGATTTAAGGAACAATTGAGAGGTAAGGAAATGGTGACAGCAATAATGGATTAACCCTTTGGAAAGTTTGCTTATGAAAATGTCATTTAAAGAAGTCAGAACCAATGCCAACAAGTGTGTTTTCATTTCCTTTGGATAAAAAAACTAGGTGTGAAATTGCTGAGTCATGGGATTGTGTATATTTAGCTTTACAAGAAACTATAAACTTTTCCAAGTAGTCATGCCATGCACACTGCCACCACCAAAGCATGAG
Source organism: Rhinopithecus bieti (assembly GCF_001698545.2). Lineage (NCBI taxonomy): Eukaryota > Metazoa > Chordata > Mammalia > Primates > Cercopithecidae > Rhinopithecus > Rhinopithecus bieti. The sequence continues at coordinate 1,060,441 of NW_016829908.1, forward strand.
AGTCCCTCTTGGGCCACATTCTTGTCAACACTTGGTACTATTGGTTTTATAAACTTTAACCATTCTAGTAGATAGGGAGTGGCATTTCATGGTGATTTTAATTTACATTTCCTTGAAGGCTAGTGATGAGGAGAGCATTTTCTGTGTTTATTGATCATTCATATATTCTGTTTTTAATTGTCTCAAATTTTCTGCTCAAATTTTAAAACTAGATTGTTGATTTTAAAATTATTATTACTTAGTACCATAATTCTCTATATAACTTAGAAACAAGTCCTTCATCAGATATACATGTAACAAATGTTTCCACAGTCTTTAGCTCACATCATTGTTTTATTATCAGTGTTTCATTGAGAGAAGTTCTTAATATTTACAAATTACACTGTATCAATTTTTCTTTATGCTTAATGCTTTTAGAATTCTAAGGAATCTCTGCATATCAGAAAGTCTTAAATATGTTTTCCTGTTATTTTTCCTAGAAGCTTTATAGTTTAAGATTTTTAGTTTAGTCCTGTCATTCATTTTACATTAATATTTATGTATTACATAACATAGCAGTTAAGAGTCATATCTTTTCCTTACAAAAATCCTGGTGTTATAGCAACATTTGTTTAAAGACTTCCCCTTCTCCAGTGAATTGTCTTGGTACCTTGTCTAAAGTGTCTATGTTTATTTTTGGTCTGTCTATCCAGTTTTATTGACCTATTGATCTATATTTTATTAATATCTTACTATTATGATTATATAGCTTTTTAATAAGTTATTAAGTTTTGGAGTCAATGTAACCACTACAATTTTATTCTTATTTTTTAGGGTTATATTCCAGGTCCTTTGCATTTTCATATAAAAGTTCAGGTTTAGCTATCAGTTTATACCACATTAAAAAAAAAAAAAAAGGCCAGGTGTAGTGGCTCATGCCTGTAATCCCAGCACTTTGGGAGGCCGAGGCGGGCAGATCAACTGAGGTCAGGAGTTTAAGACCAGGCTGACCAAACATAGTGAAACCCCATGTCTACCAAAAATGCATAAATCAGCTGGGCGTGGTGGCACACTCCTGTAATCCCAGGTGCTCGGGAAGCTGAGGCAGGAGAATCACTGGAACCCCGGAGGTGAAGGTTGCAGTTAGCCGAGATTGCATTCCAGCCTGGGCGACAGAGTGAGACCCTGTCTCACACACAAACACACAAAATAGCTTGCTTGGAATTTAATGATATTGCCTCAGGTCTATACATCAATTTAGGGAAGACTGATGTCGTTAACAATATTTAGTTTTCCAATCCATGTGTTCATAGGCACAAAAATTCTTAGTAAATAGAATCTAGCAATATACAAAAATAAATCCATTTATTTCTCCTTTTAGTTCTGCCAATATTTGCTTATTTTGAAACAGTATTATTAGGAGCATACATATTTAGTGTCATTAAACCTTCTTGATGAATCGATCCTTTTATCGTTATGAAATGATTTTATCTCTGATGATATTCTTTGTCTTGAAGATTCATTTCTTTGATACCAATAGCAAACTGGTGTTACCATATCAATCAGTGTCTTTATTGCATATTTTTTCATGCTTTACTTTCAAACTGCCTGTGTATTCATATTTCAAGTGCATCCCTTTTAAAGTGTGTACAGTTGCACCTTGCTTTTTTTGCTGTTTAATTCAGTCTGCGATATCTGCCTTTTAACTATAGTTTATTTGCATTGGTTTAATTATTGATATGATGGGATTCTAAACTATCATCTTGCTTTTGTTTTCTACTTGCTTTGTTTTGTGGGTATCTTTTTCTTCTTTCTTCTCTGCCATGCGCATTTTTTAGAATTTCATTCTGTTTCCTCTGTTTTTTGAACTACCTCCTTGTATTGTTACATTTTGTGGTTTCTCTAGAGATTATACAGAATATGCATTCTTAGTTTTTCACAGTCTAGAATTAACATTACGTTATTTTATATATAACAACCTTACAGCAGTAAGGTACATAATTTTCACTTATATCCCTTCCTGTCATTTGTGCTACTCTTGTCATACATTTTACTTCGACATTTATTTTGAACCCCAAATACATTTTTTACTATTTTTGCTTTAATCAAATAACTTTTAAAGAAATTAGAAAGAAAACCAAATGTTTATATCTACCCACATATTTATAATTTATAATTTATTCTCCCTTCGTTCCTTTCAATTCAGAATTCCATTTTTATCATTTCCCTTCAGACTATAAAACTGCCTTTGGCATTTTTTTTTTTTTTTTTTTTTTTTTTGAGACGGACGTTTGCTCTGTTGCCCGGGCTGGAGTGCAGTGGCGGATCTCAGCTCACTGCAAGCGTTCTGCCTCCGGGTTTATGCATTCTCCTGCCTCAGCTTCCGGAGTATCTGGGACTACAGGCGCCTGCCACATCGCCCCGGCTCGCGTTTTTGGTATTTTTAGTAGAGACGGAGGTTTCACCGTGTTAGCCAGCGAGGTCTGATCTCCTGACATAGTGATCGCCCATCTCGGCTCGCCAAAGTGGCTGGGTTACAGGCGTTCGAGCCCACCCGCCGCAGGCAAATGCTTTGTTTTTTTGTAGTGCAGAGATACTGACAACATATTCACTTTGTTTTATCTAAAATGTCTTTTGTTTGCTTTCACTTTTCTATACTTCTCTTCGAAACATTTTATTTTGATAAATATACATATCATAAAATTTGGCATTAAAATGGTTAAAACCATTTTAAGTGTACATTCAGTGGTATTAGCCACACTCATAATGTTGTACAACCACCGGCATCATCTATTTCTAAAACTTTTTTTATCAACCCCCACCAAAAACTCTACAACCAACCATTAAGCAATAAGTTCCTATTCCCTTCTTCCCTCAGCCTCTGGTAACGCCTAATCTACTTCTGTCTCTAGTCTAAACATTTTCTATTAGTGAAACAATGCAATGTTTGCCCTTTTTGTCTGGCTTATTTTGCTTAGCATAATGCTTTCATGGTTAATCCATTTTGTAACATGTTTTAGAATTTTATTCCTTTTTATGGCTAAATAATATTTTTTGTATGTATACGTATGCCACATTTTGCTTATCCACTTATCTGTTGATAAACACTTGGATTGTTTCTACATTTTGGCTACTATGAATAATGCTAAAATTAATATTGGTCTACAAATATCTATTTGAGTCCCTATTTTTAATTTGGGGAGTATGTGCCTAAGAATAGAATTGCTAGATCATGTGATAATTCTATGTTTAGCTCTTCAAGGAAAGGCCAAGCTGTTTTCCACAGCAGCTGCACCATTTTACATTCCCACCAGCAATGTAGAAGGGTTGCAGTTTCTCCACAGCTTTGCCAACACTTGCTATTTTCCTTTGTTTTGATTTTTAAATTTTTTTAATTCTAGCAATCCTAAGTAGATGTGAAGTATTATCCCACTGTGGTTTTGATTGTATTTCCCTAATGACTAATGATGTTGCACATCTTTTCATGTGCTTACTGGCCATTTGTAATTATTTGGGAAAATGTCTTTTCAAGTTCTTTGCCCATTTTCTTTTTTCTTTTTCTTTTTTTTTTTTTTGAGATGGAGTCTCACTCTGTTGCCCAGGCTGGATTGCAGTGGCATGATGATCTCTGCTCACTGCAACCTCCACCCAATGGGTTCACGTGATTCTCTTGCCTTAGCCTCCTGAGTAGCTGGGATTTACAGGCATGTGCCACCACGCCAGGCTAATTTTTGTATTTTTGGTAGAGACAGGGTTTCACCTTGTGGGCCAGGCTGGTCTTGAACTCCTGACCTCAAGTGATCCGCCCGCCTTGGCCTTCCAAAGTGCTGGGATTACAGACGTGAGCTTCTGTGCCTGGCCTCTTTGCCCATTTTAAAGTTGGGTTGTTTGTCTTCTTGTTGTTGCATTGTAGGGGTTTTTTAAAAATTCTGGATAGTAAACCCTATCAGATATTTGAATCGAAAACATTTACTCCAGTTCTATAGGTTGTCTTTTTACTTTCTTGATAATGTTCTTTAATGCACAGAAGTTTTCAATTTTGGTGAAGTAAAATTTATTTATTTTTTATTTTGTTGCTTTTGTCTTTCAGTGTCATAGCTACGAACCATTGCCAAATCCAGTTTATGAAGATGTACTTCTATGTTTTCTTTTAAGAGTTTCATAGTTTTAGCTCTTATGTTTGGGTTACTGATCCATTTTCAGTTAATTTTTAGATGTGGTGTGAGACAGGGGTCCAGCTTCATTATTTTGCAAGTCCCATTTTCCCAGCACCATTTGTTGAAAATGTTATTGTTTCTCTATTGAACAAAGTTGCTAGCCTTGTCAAAAATCAATTGCCCATACCAACAAGTGTACAGAAAATGCTCAATATCAATAATCATCAGGAAAATGCAAACCAAAACCACAATGAGCTATCAGCTCACCTCAGAATGACTACTATCAAGAAGACAGAAAATAAATGCTGGCAAGGATGCAGAGAAAAGGGGACTTATACATACACTGTTTGTGGGACTGTAAATTACTTGCAGCCATTATGGAAAACAGTATAGAGATTTCACAAAATATTGAAAATAGAACTACTTTATGATCCAGCGATTCCACTACTGCTTATATGTATCCAAATGGAAGGAAAACAGTGTGTCAAACAGATATCTGTACTCCCTTGTTTATTGCATCATTAGTCACAATAGCCAAGATATGAAATCAACCTGTGTCCATCAATGTATAAATGGAGAAAGAAAATATGGTATTCATATACAAGGAAATACTAGTCAGCCATGAAAAAGAATGAAATCCTGTCATTTGTGGCAAAATGGATCAGTCTAGAGGACATTATGTTAAGTGAAATAAGCCCGCACAAGAAAATAAATAACCATATGTTCTCAATCATATGTGGAAGCTAAATAAGTTGACATTGTAGAAGAGAGAATGGTAGTAACTAGAGCCTGAGAAGGGTAGAGAGAGGGGAAAATTGGAGGAGCCTGGCTAGAAGATAAAAAATTGCAGTCATATAGAAGGATTAAGCTCTAGTGTTCTATAGCACCACAGGTGACTATAGTTAATAATTTATTGTATATTTTAAAATAGTTTGAAGAGAGAATTTTGAATGCTCCCAACACAAAGAAATAATAAATGTTAGTGGCAATGGATACAGGTAATGAAATATCACACTGCACTGCCTAAATATTGTGATGGTTAATATTAGGTGTCAACTTGATTGGATTGAAGGATGCCTACATAGCTGATAAAGTATTGGCCCTGGGTGTGTATTTGAGGGTGTTGCCAGAGGAGTTAACATTTGAGTCAGTGGACTGGGAGAGGAAGACCCACCTTCAATGTGGGTGGCACCATCCAATCGGCTGCCAGAGTGGCTAGAAAAAGAAGGCAGAAAAAGGTGGGATAAAGCTGACTTGCTGAGTCTTCTGGCTCTCATCTTTCTCCCGTGTTGGATGCTTCTGTCTTTTCCTCCTGCCCTCGGACATCAGACTCCGGGTTCTTTGACTTTTGGACTCACCAGTGGTTTGCCAGGGGCTTTGGCCACAGACTGAAGGCTGCACTGTAGGCTTTCCTACTTTTGGCTCTTGGACTTGGACTGAGCCACTACTGGCTTCTTTCTTCCTGAGCTTGCCGACAGCCTACTGTGGGACTTCACCTTGTGATCATGTGAGCCAATTCTCCTTAATAAACTCCCTTACATGTATACATATATCCTGTTAGTTCTGTCGGTCTGGAGAACCCTAATACAAATATACACAATCTTTATGTGTCAATTAAGTTTAACAAAAAAATCAATTGGCTATAGATATATTTGTGTATTTCTGGACTGTCAGTTATATTCCATTCATCTAAATCTACCTTTAAGCCAGTACCACTCTGTGTTTGATTGCTGTAGATTAGTACTAAGTTTTAAAATTAAAAAGTGAGTCATATGACTTTGTACTTCGTTTTCAAGATTGTTTTGCCTATTCAAAAACCCTTGAAATTCCATAGGAATTTGAAAATGAGTTCTTTCATTTCTGAAAAGAAAAAACACTGTTGGAATTTTAATAGGGACTGTGTTGAATCTGTTGTTTGTTTCATTTTCAATATTCATAATTTCCTGAATATAGAATTCTAAGTTGACAGTTTCTTTTTTCCTTAGTATTTCAAAAATATAATTACATTGTCTTGTAGCCTCTAACGTTTCAAACAATTTTCTTATTGTTGATCTTTTCATTAAATGTGCATTTTGTTCTTTTGCTACTTTTAAGCTTGTTTTGTTTTTTAATCTCTAGTTTTCAGCAGTTTGACTATGACATATTTAGGTGAGGTTTTCTTTGTTTTTATTCTGCTTGGGGTTTGCAGAGATTCTTGAATGTGTGGGTTCCTCTGTTTGAGCAAATCTGGAAAATTCTTAGCTAATATTCTTTCTGTGTTTTGTCTGCAGTATAACCACTCTTCAGTCTTCTGGGTCTCCAATTACACATAGTATTTCACTGCTTGTTACTTACAAAAATTGTTTGTATTTGTTCCTTTTTAATATTTTTCTCCTCTGTGTGCTTCCACTTATATAATTTATTTTATCTTGTCTTCAAATTCGTTGATTCTTTCTTCTGTTGTATCCAACATGTTGTTAATACCATCCAAACTTTATTATTTTAAATGTTGTATTTTTTATTCTTAGGATTTCTATTGTGCTCGTTTTGCAGAGTCTAAATCTCTTCTAAAATTCTCCACCCCTTCATCCACTATATCCACCTTTTCTTATAGAGTAATAGATTTATTTTTGTTATTTTAAACAACTTTTCTACTAATCCAACATCTGGTCATTTCTATTGATTGATACTTCCTTTTTTCTGATTTTTTTTGTATCCCTATTTATTTTGATTGTTTATTGGACATTGTGAATAATACAATGTAAAGAACCAAAATTCTTTTATGTTCCTCTGCAGAGTGCTTGGTTTTGTTTTGATGGATAGTTAATTACTTTAACTGATGGAAGATTGATTTTGCAGGGGAAATTTATTTTGGTTTTGCCTTTGATCTTAGAATGAGTTCCTTTATCCCGGCATGTAGTCTTATTCCTAAGGCATGGCTTTTCTGGAGTTTCAGTTGAGAGCTTAAAATTATTACCAAGGTCTTCTAATTTGTGGAACTTAAACTTCAAATACTGTTTGGAGGGACAACAATTAAAACCTCTTATTCAGCTGTTTCAGCCATCAAGCTATTATTGGAATATTGCCTATGCATGTGCAGTCGGAATTTAGCCAATTGCTTGAGTTGATTTTATAAGCAAATTTTGAGGCTATCCCCTCTATGAGTCCCTTCTTTGGAGCTTCTCCCCTCAAATCTATCTTCTCTGGTAGTCTCAAACTCCTGCTCTGACTCCTCAGGCTAATAAGACTACAGCTCTCTGCTTGCATTCTGGCTACTCTACATTTTAAGGACTGGAGGATGACCCAAAGAAGAAAGCTATAGAAATGTGGATATCACCCAGCATGGTTGTCTTCTTTTAAGGGTCAAATAAACTTTTGCCTGCTTTTGCTTGCTCTGCAGTATCTTCATTCAGTTTTGTTTTTCTTCACATTTTGTCCAGAGTGTAGAAGTGTTGTCTGCACGAAGGCTGATCTTATATAGGCTCCTCGGACATTACTTTAACCAGAACTCCATCAGAAGAGTTTGTGCTTTTATTATTGTTTTTGATATTAATGAAGGACCTTCTTCTCAAAGAGGTGGAGGTCACTGATGAATATGTTAAACCAATATCTTTTTTTTAGCATCTACCTCCTTTGTTAGTTAAAAATTGAGGTTTTAGAGTGAAACAAGCCTAGATTGAAATCTTGATTTTTTTTTTCCTCTTACTAACTTTGGACAAATTTCTTAACGTGTTCCAGCTTAGTTGTCTTATTATGATGAAAATGATAACATTACTTCTTCAAGAAGTAATTGAGACAGTTTTTGTAAATCATTTAACCAATATATCATTAATCTTTTCCATCAAGAATTCAAGTGCTTAAATTTCCAGACTTCTGCCCCATAAAACATGGAACAAATAACTTTTGTCTGAATAAACATTAAATATATTTACAGGTTTTTAATTTTTAAAAACTTTAACTTTAGTATTGTTTGTTTCTACATATGGTGAATCTTTACTGTCTATTGGTATCATTCCTACCACCAGCATGCACACATGCTCTAGTATCTTTCAACATTAAAGTATATATATAAAATCACCCTAGTGGCACTTCCCCAAACAATTACAACTCCATTTCTCTGCTTTCCTTCACAGTGAGCTGCCACAGAAATAATTGTCTATTTTGTCTACTTTTTCTGTCTTCACTTCCTCAACTCCCATCATCTTTTAACCTACTCTAGTCATGCTTTTTCCCTCATCTTTTGCTTACTGCTGTCCTTGGGGACAACAGTGACCTCAAGGTTGCCAAATAAAATGGTCAATTCTCCTTTTACTTGACCCTTCACCACCGCTTTCTCCTGGAAATACTCTTTTCACTTAGATTTCCAAATACTACTCTCTACCTGCTTTCCTCTTGCTTTACTGGAGACCCTCTCCTGACGGCTCTGTATCATCTATCTAACTTCTAATTATTGAAGTGGTCCAGCACTCAGTTCTCAGCCAGCTTCTGCAGATACACCTATGTCCTAAGCAATCTCAATTAGTTCCATGGATTCACATTCCATGGATTCCCATCCCATCTATACTCTGATGACCCCCATATTTTCTGACCACCTCTTTTCCCTTTGCCCCCAAACCTGCTCCTCTCTTAGTAATCCACATCTAGGTAAATGGCACTATGAATGCTGGAAATCATTATTGACTTTTCTTCATATCTCATATGATAAATTCATTTCATTAGCACATCCTGTTGGCTCTATTCTCAATTTATATCCCAAGCCTTCATCACCACCTCCATCTCTATCACTCTTGTCCAAGCCACCATTATTTCATGTCTGAACTATTGAAATAATCACTTTTTAAAGTCTCTGTTTCCATTCTTGTTCCCATAAAAACTTTTCTCTTCATAGCATCCATAAATAAGTGTAAATCAGTGTAATCATCCATTTTCACACTGCCAATAAAGACATACCTGAGACTGGGAAATGTACAAAAGAAAGAGGTTTAATAGACTTACAGTTCCACGTGGCTGGGGAGGCCTCACAATCATGGTGGAAAGTGAAAATCACATCTCACATGGTGGTAGACAAGAGAAGAGAGCTTGTGCAGGGAGACTCCCATTTTTAAAACCATCAGATCTCGTGAGACTTATTCACTATCAGGAGAACAGCACAGGAAAACCTGCCCCCCATTATTCAATTTCCTCCCACCAGGTCCTTCCCACAACACGTGGGAATTCAATATAAGATTTGAGTGGGGACACAGCCAAATCATATCATTCCATCCCTGGCCCCTTTCAAAGCTCATGTCCTCACATTTCAAAACCAATCATGCCTTCCCAACAGTCCCCCAACATCTTAACTCATTTCATCATTAACTCAAAAGTCCACACTCCAAAGTCCCATCTGAGACAAGGTAAATTCCTTCTGCCTATGAGGCCATAAAATCAAAAGCATGTTAGTTACTTCCTAGATACCATGAAGATACAAGCATTGGGTAAATATAGATGTTGCAAATGGGAGAAATTGACCAAAACGATGGGGCTACAGGCCCCATGCAAGTCTGAAATCCAGTGGGGCAGTCAAATCTTAAAGCTCCAAAATTATCTCCTTTGACTCCATGTCTTATGTCCAGGTCACTCTGATGCAAGAGATGGGCTCCCATGGCCTTGGGCAGCTCTGCCTCATGGCTTTCCAGGGTATAGCCCCCGTCCTGGCTGCTTTCACAGGCTGGCATTGAGCGTGTGTAGCTTTTCCAGGCACATGGTGTAAGCTGTTGGTAGATCTACTATTCTGGGGTCTGGAGGATGGTGGCCTTCCTCTCACAGCTCCACTAGGTGGTGCCCCAGCAGGGACTCTGTATGGGGGCTCCAATCCTACATTTCCCTTCTGCACTGCCCTAGCAGAAGTTCTCCACTGAGGGTCCTGTCCCTGCAGCAAACTCCTGCCTGGGCATCCAGGCGTTTCCCTATACCTTCTGAAATCTAGATGGAGGTTCCCAAACCTCAATTTTTTTTTTTTTTTTTTTTTTTTT